>NC_056566.1:3087061-3365519 GCF_013358625.1 Macadamia integrifolia
CTCCCCTGAGGCCTCCTTACTTTTCCCCCTCCCTCCCCCCCATGAATTGCTAGACCATCTGGAACATCCAGTGCCACAATTCCATGGCCAAACAAGCAGAGATCTGTTCCCGCATTAAGTCCTCTAGGTCTATCCTTTGCTGCCTCCTTGAGACCCATGTGCCCGAAGCTAATGTCGCTCGCATTGCTTCCTCCATCGCCCCTTCTTGGTCATTCCTTTCGAACTACTCCAGCCCCAATGGGAGAATCTAGATCCCTTGGAACCCTTCTAAATCCAAACTTCAATCCTCTCTTCTTCCTCTAAATTCATCCATCTCTCTAGTTTCGATCCTACCAACGGAATCTCTCTCTTCTTCACTGCTATCTACGGGCTCAACAGAGCTCCTGAACGCCCCTCTAGGATGATATCTGCCTCCTAGGCAACCAAGTTGGCTCCCATCCTTGGGGCTGGGGAGGAGACTTAATGTGGCCCGCCACTCCCACTAGAAATGTGGGGGCAGGAGCATTGATCCCTCTTTCTGGCCCCAGCCATATTGCTTGCAAGCTTGACCATGTCCTTGTCAATAAGGCATGGCTCTCTTTCTTTCCTTCCTCCCATGCCACCTTTGACCTCCCTAGCATCTCTGATCACAGCCCTATCTCCCTCCCCATTCACCCTCTTGTCTCCTTTGGCCCCAAGCCATTCAAGTTCTTCGACATGTAGTCTCTTCACTCGAACTTCCTCCCCATTGTCCTATGATCCTATCCGCTTGGAAAAAACCAATCTCCTCGTCCTCTCCCCTCATCTCCTTTGCCCTCAAGCCCGAAAATGTGAAAGTTGACCTCAAAATCTGGAACCATTCCACCGTTGGAATCATTGATGCTAGATTTTCCGCTTGTAGGAGTCATCTTGCTTCAATCGAGTCCCGCCTTCAAACCGATCTTCTTAACTCCACCCTTGCTAAGGAAGAGAAAGAGACCTCCCTTGAGCTCGCTTCACTCCTTTCCTATGAAGAGAGTATTCTCAAGTAGGAATCTCGCATTAAATGGCTTGACCTTGGGGACTCTAACTCAGGCTACTTCCATAAATCCCTCAAATCCAGATCCAACTCTAATTCCATTCTTCAGCTTCAAGCCAGAGACGGTTCCACTCTCAGAACCCCTGATGCAATCATGGCTGAAGCCGTGTCCTTCTTCTCCTATATCTTCGGCCCCTACCCCCTCCTCCCCAACTCATCCTACCCCCTCCTCCTCAACAAATTCATCCCCTCCCTCCAATCCATCCCCTCCAACCAGGAAATTCATTCCGCCATGCCCACAAAACCCAACAAAGCCCTCAGCCCTAATGGCTTCAGCATGGGGTTTTTCTCCTCTTGTTGGGATATCATTGGCGAGACCCCTCCAAAGCCATCAAAAGCTTCTTCTTCAATCCCTCCCAAATCAATTCCATTAACCACACTTCCTCTACCTCATCCCCAAGAATAAAGGTGGTTCTTCTTCCATGATTGATTTCAGACCTATCTCTTTCTGCAATCTGCTCTACAAATTGCTAAAATCCTAACCAATCATATTCAGACCATCATCGACTCTCTAGTCAGTGCCAATCAATCTGCTTCCATTGCGGATCGGAGGATAACATTATCCTCTGTCATGAGATTGTCAAAGGCTTTGATAAGAAGTCCCACTCCCCTTCGGATCTTCTCAATATTGATATCCACAAGGCCTTTGACACTATCAGATAGGACTTCCATCTTCCAAGTGCTCTTGGCCATGTCCTTTCCTCCCTCCTTTGCCCACTGGATTCATTGTTGTATCTCCTCTCCCGAGTTTTCGGTCCTTGTCAATGGCTCCTCTGTTGGTTATTTCCTCTGTTGGCATCCGCCAAGGTTGCCCCCTCTCCCCTCTCCTTTTATGTCTCGCCCTTTAGATCCTCTCGAGATCAATCCAATCCCAAACCAATAACCTCCTCATCTCTCCCATCCCTAAACGTAAAGCCTCCAAGCTCTCCCAACTTGCTTTCGCGGATGATCTAATAATCTTCTCAAAAGCATATGAGACTTCCATCCAATCCATTATATCCTCCCTTCGTCTCTTTGAATCCCTCTCTGGCCTCAACATTAGCCTGCTTAAATCCTGCCTTTTCCTTGTCGGAGTTTACGACTCTAGCAAAGCCCGTCTTCTCGAACTCACTGGCTTCTCCCTTGGCTCTCTGCCTGTCAAATACCTTAGCCTTCCCCTCATCTCCTCCAGGCTCACTTCCCATTATTGCATTCCCATGCTTAGCCAAATCCATAAGAAACTCCAACTTCGGAAAGGCAAGCTCCTCTCCTATGCGGGTCGCCTGGTTCTCATCAGATTAGTCCCTCAATCCTCCTATATCTATTGATCAGTATTCCAACTGCTGAAATCCATCATCAAATCTATTGAATCCCTCTTCTACTCATTGTTGTGGAAAGGTTCAGATTCCCCAAAATTCCTCCACCCCCTCCACTGGTCCTCCATTTGCCTCCCTAAGTCAGAAGGTGGCCTTGGCTTTAGGAGAATCAAAGATTCCAACTCCGCTGCCATCCTTAAGCTGGTCTGAAAGGTTGTTTCCAAAAAACCAAGCATATGGTTCAGCTGGGTCTACTCCTTCCCCCCTCCATAGAGACTCTTTGGACCACCACCTGCAACCCCAATTCCTATTGGGTTTGGTGCAAGATTCTTCTTGCCAGTACCCTTGTAATATCCACCATCCGTTCTCGCATCGGTAATGGGTCCACCACCTCCTTTTGGCTTGACAATTGGCATCCTGCCGGTGTCCTCTCCTCGATTATGGAGAACTATCTTGTCTACTCTGGTATTCCTAGGACCTCTATGGTATCCTCAATCATCTCCCTTGCCTCTTGGTCCCCCCTATCAATACCCCCTCTTGATACTATTTGGCATTGCCTTTGCTCCCTTCCTGCCCCTCCTCAAGAGCCGACCAAACCATTTGGACCCCCTCCTCCATGGGCTCCTTCTCCACTACCTCGGCCTGAAACCTCATCCGCTCCCCTTTCCCCCGGCACAAAACTGTCTACTTCAAAAGCCACATTCGCGCCACAACTTCACTATCTGGAGAGCTCTCTCCAACTACCTCCCCACTCAGGCCTTCCTCATCTCCCGCCATTATCCCTGCCCCCCGCCTACTGCCTCTGTTGGAATGGTCAGGAAGACACCTGTCACCTATTCTTCGACTACCCTTTCTCCTTCCGCATCTGGAAACTAGTCCTACCAAATGCTGGCCTACCCAGAGAACCCTCCTCCCCCTGTCGAGAGAATGGCTTTACCTTTTCTGGCTCTTCCATTTGCGACATCGCCGGCAAACTTGCTTTTGGAGCGACTATCAACCACATTTGAATGGAATGCAACCTTTGTAAATGGACTTCCAACTCTAGATCCTTTGACTCAAGTCACTCGATTTGAAAGGCTATCTACTTTGATGTCTCCTCCAAACTTGGTTATCTCCCCCATCCAACCGTAATTGGACTCCCTAAGGAACAGGTTTTCTGTTGTCTCCTGGGGTCTTCCCTTGTCAATTCTGGTTCTCCCTCCCCCTGCACTCTAGGGATGTATCCCCTGCCTCTAGCTTTGTATATCCCTCCCCCTTTTTTCCCTTCTACTTAATTTACATATTCATCAAAAAAAAAAAAAAAAAGGTCGCAATATTCTTATGCTAAACCTTTATGTAATCCTACTTGAATTTCCTAAGCTCAAAGTAATTATGAATTTATGACGTGTTATGTGCAACTTCGACTATGCACAAACACGATTACATGTTTGATGCTGCTAACCATGTAGAAAGATGATACTTTACCACGTACTCAAAGTAGATTGTTACCAAAGTCTAGTATAGCCAATTTCCCATCTGGTGTGCGGATCAAGTTCCCGGGATGTGGATCAGCATGGAAAAAGCCAATATCAAGTAACTGCAAATCCAAGTGACGACAAGTTAATAACAAGATTTAAAATATAGGGTACAAAACAATAGAGAACCAATTAATTTTCAAGGTTTTTATCAGTGTACAGAGTAGCATTGCTGCAGACAGTGCTCTTAAAAGTAGTGAAAGGGGGCACAGAAAAAGAATCGTTTTAAGTATCTCTCACATAGGAATCAATCCAACAAGCAACAGATGGAGAAAAAGTGCAGACTCAAGTTCCCTTCAGCATGGGAGCATATACACTTTCAGACAGACAGAGCACGAGAGAGAGAGAGAGAGAGAGAGAACCAACAACTTAGTCAAGAGGGAAGAACAACAAGTATTGTCCCTTTCATTTAGGAAAGCAATTTTTAACCTTGGCAATGTCACTATAAAACCTTAAGAGGATGGCAATGGGTCAGATTAACCCAATAGTAACCAGATTTGAACTGTTTTTCTTAGCTATATATGTTACAAGATCGATCTCAGTTTGTTTTTGTTTTTACACAATTTTATAAATAAATACAAGTTTAGTTTGATTCTAATATTCATACTCTTCGTTCTGATAATGCTCTTTAAATTATCCAAGATGCTATTGCTTCTTTTTGTTGTGATAATGGAATCATTCATCAAATTGATTGTTCTTAGTCTCCTCAACAAAATGGAGCTGTTGAGCGGAAAAACCATCATCTCAAAGAAGTTGCCCGTTCGATGATGATTCATTAGCATGTTCAAAAATGACTTTGGGGAGATGTTGCTCCCACTGAATGTTAATTAATCGGATGCCCTCTACTATTTTGAACAGACAGACCCCTTTCTCTGTTCTTTTCCTGTTTACCTTGCATTCTCTTCCTCTTTGAGTGTTTGGCCATAACTTTTTGTTTACATTCTCAGTACTGAGCTTGATAAATTGTCTCCCCGTGCTATTAAATGCGTATTTCTTGGATACTCTTGTACTCATAAAGGGTATTAAGTGCTTCGATCCAGTATCTCAAAAACACTACTCAGTGTTGATGTTACATTTTTTGAAGGCACGCCTTATTTTTCTGATGTTGGAACAATTTTGGATGTGATGAACTTTTTTTCTTATCCTATCTCCTCTCCTTCTGTTCCCCTTGCTATTTTTCATGACACTTCACCTAATGATTATTTATGTTCTCTTCCTCCTTTGTCTTCTTTACTATATTCTCCTCTCCAAGCTTATAATCATTCGTGTCGGAAGGACCTCTAGGCTCCATCACATCTACTTCTGAGTTCTGATTGAGTTCCTCTTCTTCGTCTTCTTCGGATCCTGATTTACCCATTGTTGTTCATAAATGTAAGTTCCCTAATCCAATTTTTGGAAATGTTCACTAGTCCATTTCCAGTCATGGTTCTTTCAACATCTTTCTTCAACCTATCGTCATTTGCCTTCTCTCATGTCTCTCTTCCTCGTTTCCTACATGGAAGCTCTTTCCTTCCTGGTTGGAAATAGGCAATGGATCATGAGATGGAAGCTCTAATCAGTCGGAATACTTGGATTGCTATTAAGTATCATCCAAATGGTACTATTGAGCATATGAAGGCTAGATTTGTCGCCAAAGGTTACACTCAGACTTATGAGGCTTACTTTGAGACTCTTTCTCCAGTTGCTCGTTTGCATTCTTAGAATTTGGTCTCTCTTGTTGCTAAGGTTCAAGTTATCGGGTTTCAACCAGGTTTTGACCCTTGGGGAGACCGAAATTTCGGTTGAAACCTGGAAAATTTCAAGGAAACTAGGAAATTTTTCCCAATTGGGTGGAAACATTGGTTTCGACCCCCAAACTGTGTTTTTGTTGCCTGATTTTTGTGTACATCCTATTTCAGACATTTCTAACACATTCACATAATTAGTTTCATAATATATATATATATATATATATACTCGTGGGGTGAACCGAAAGTTTGGTAAAGTACGCTGAGTCGTTGATTGAAAGTCTGAAACTATACTACATAATTACATAGTCTACACTATATATAGTCTACAATCTACATCAATACATGATACAAATGATCCAAAATAAATAAAAATATTACATCATCATGAGTTATCTCTCAACACTCAACACTCAAGACTCAAGTGAATCTATCTCCCTCACTCATCTTGCCTTATCACTGACCTTCACCTTATCACTCCCATCCCCAAATGTAAATCTATCTCCCTCACTCACCTTGCTTTCACAGACGATCTCATGATCTTCTCGAAAGCCGATCCCTCCTCCATCATGTCCTCTATTCGCCTCTTCGAGAGCCTTTCGGATCTCAACATCAACCTCCTTAAATCCCGCCTCTTTACCTCTAGGATCTCTGAGACCATGAAAGCTCTCCTGCTCCAAATCACAGGCTTTTCCCTTGGCTCTCTCCAAATCAAATACCTAGGCCTCCCACTCATTCCTACCAGGCTCTCGACTCATCACTGCACCCCAATTCTCGATCTCCTGCGCAAGCGGCTCCAGCTCTGGAAGTGCAAGTTGCTATCCTATGCAGGTCGTTTGGAGCTCTCCAGATTCGTTCTCCAATCCATATACCTCTATTGGTCTGATATTTCGTCCTCCCTCCCCCAACTATTAAAGCCATCGAGTCCCTCATCAGCTCCTTCCTTTGGAAAGGAACTGACTCCACCAGGTTCCTCCGCCCCTCCAGTTGGAATTCTGTCTACCTTCCCAAAGCTGAGGGAGGTCTAGGCCTTAGGCGTATTAAAGACATGAATGATGCAGGCATCCTCAAATTGATTTGGAGGATTGCCTCGAAGCATAACAGTATCTGAATCTCCTGGGTCTACTGCTACCTCCTCAAATCCAACTCCATTGGGTTTGCTGCTCCCCACCCAGACTCCTCCTAGGTCTGGAGAGGTATCCTCCGCCTCAAACCTTCAACCCTTAAGGCTATCTCCTATTCCATTGGAAATTGAGCCTCCACTTCTCTTTGGCTGGACCCCTGGCATCCCTCGGGAGTCCTCCATCTTCTCAGTTCTAGAAATGTTTACTCCTCTGGGTTAGACAGAATGGCTTCGGTCTCCTATGTCCTTGGTTTGGAAGGATGGGCTGCCTCCCCCCTTCCCAACTCTCTGAGCGATATCTGGTCCTCCCTCCCTTCCCTTCCCCCCGACCACTTGGAAAGGGATGATTCCATTCTCTGAAACCCTTCCCCCTCTAAGAAGTTCAGCTTCTCCTCTGCCTAGAACTTTGTTAGGACGAAAGGTCAGCCAGCCCTTTGGCGCAAAGTCCTATGGTTCAAAAGCCATATCCCTCACCATAGCTTCACCACTTGGCGAGCTCTCACTAACTGCCTCCCCACTCAGTCTTTCCTCCACCGCCACATTCAAGTTCCTCCTGCCTATTGCCTTTGCTGGAGAGGAGATGAGGATGTGGATCACCTCTTTTTCTCTTGTCCCTTTTCCTCTACCATTTGGAAGAATGTCCTTTCTCATTGTTGGCCTAGTAGTAAAAGAGTTCTCCCTTTCAATAGGGAATGGATCTGGATTGAGATGACCTTCCAAGGCTCCACCATTTGTGATATCGTTGGAAAGCTTGCTTATTGTGCCACCATTAACCACATTTGGATGGAGAGGAATCTTCGTAGATGGACGTCCAACTCCCGCTCATTTGACAGGATTTGGAAGGCCATCTCCTTCGAAGTCTCCACCAAAATCGCCACCATCCAACCCCGCCTCGGAACAAACACATCATTCACTCATGGAACCTCCCCTCTTCTATTCTCCTCCCCCCACATTGAGGGATTGTATCCATTAGTTTAATCCTTCTTTTGCTTGGGCTTGTCCCTTTGGCGGGCCATGTGCCTCTTCCCCCCCCCCCTTCTCTTTTGTATATTTTTTCTTCTTGGGTTAATATAATTTTTATTCATAAAAAAAAAAAAAAAAAAGGTTAGGTTAGCTTAATGGCGCTACAAAGAGCTAAAACCCCAGCAAACTTCTAGCGTCCAAAATCGTTTTGGTATTCAGTGCAACTGCACAAATATATGATCACAAATGCAAACAAAAATAAAATAACCATGCAAGCACCCACGTACAAATAACCACATTATGAGGGATAAAACAAAAGTTCTGTTCTTTTAGTTAAGGAAAATTCATAGATAGGGTGCAAAACAAGTGGATCAAATACCATTAAAATATGTACCCTCAAACTGACGCAATCTTGGGTTCGAAAACCCCATTAGAGTAAAAAACTTAACCAACGGACTACCGGCAAAACAGTAAATATTCCTAATTTTATAAGAGACTAGCAACTTGGTAAATAAAGGAGGATAGAACAGGATTAGAATTAAAGAGGGGGTAGACTTAGAATAAACTCAAGATAAGGGACAAGAAAGAATAAGAGAGAGGGGGAGGGATATCTTTGGGAAAAAAGATTTAAGGAGGATTAAAGAAACAAAATGTTGTCTTTTAACCTAACATTGGGCAGAACAGAGCTGAGAAGCAGACCCCAGTTCTCTCAACAGAACTCCCTTATTCAAAGGTCTTCCAATCTGAAAATTTGGGAATAGAAGCCAAACCCCAAGGCCTCTCAAAAGCGATAAGATACCAGCCGGAAGAACTAGCAGCAGAGTAACTATAAAGGTCTGAAACCAGGCCTAGGAACATGCCACTGTTTTGATTTGCTTCTTGCAGATTATGAGGCTGTAAGGATTGACACTCTAGGGTTTCAATTGCCTAAGGGAGAAGATTTCACACCCCAAATTTGAGGAAGAAAGAAGAGAAAGAGAGGGAGATTGATTCAGCTATAATATACACTGTAGGTACCGCTAAGCCAAACAAGGGAGAAGTGAAATAAGGGGAAAAGATAATGCAGAAACGGAGATGGAAGAAGAAACAACAGAAGGGAATCATACGAAGTACATACCAGGCCGTCACACCACACTAGGAACAATAACCAAAACCCAATCTGTTTATTCCAATAAAATCAACTCCATCATAGATTACAAAGGTATAAGTAAGAAGAAATTCATCTAAAAATAGAAACCTATTCTACTCGGAAACTAAATTAACTCAAATTGGAGACACAATAGAATATCCTATGTAATCGACCCAAATAAAAGACCCAATCTTGTCGTTCAGGGTGAATCTTCCACTGAAAATTCTCTAGACCTAACACTCGAGAGAACTCCAAAAAAGTGCCGCCGAAGCCGGGCTGCTCCCCCCTCCCCCTCTCCCTCTCCCTCTCCCTCTCCCTCTCCCTCTCCCCCTCATCCTCTGCTCTCCTTTCTTTTCTTCTTCACTCTCTTCCTTTGAACCTTTTTCTTCTTTTCTTCTTCACCCTCTTCCTCTGACGTCTGGGAGGTCGTGATCCACCCCTTGTCGTCTCCCCATTCTTTCCACTCCCGCCTTGACTCAGATCTGGTGATGGTCTTGCCGGGATCCTCTTGATCCTCCCTGATGGACTCGTTAGCTCCTTCTTCCGCCGGCGTCCTCTGGGCCTGCCACTGCTCTTCCTCGAGTTGCTGCTTTGATTGGGTATAGCTATGTCACCGTCCATCCATTGCTCCGATCTTCTCCCAGAACGGTTCGTTGGCTCCTCCCCTCCACCGACACTCGCTGGGCCTGTAGCCGCTCATCCTTGAGTTGCTGCACTGTTACAGTGCCTTTGTGCCACTGACCTAGCCATGATCTCTTTTAGATCCTTGGAAAATCTAACGTTTCCTCCCTAATCGAATCGTTTGTCACGGTGATTTCTTGGCAAGGCTTGCAACCCACAAGGTTGCCAGCCATGCTCGGCCGACAGCCGCCTCGCCGATGCCCTTCGTAAGGCCGGCGCCCCTCTTCGTGATTCTCTTCAGCAAGGCCAGCTTCTCCCTTAGCCGTGGCCCTCTGCAAGGCCCGCGCCCCACCGTCGTGCCTGCCTTTTTTGCCGAAACTTCGATTCATGTCTTGACAGCTGGAAGCTGAAGTGATGAGACCTGTTGGTAGGGTTTGGTGGAACCCTAACTCAAAATTTCCCTGTTTGCCCCTCCTCCTTTGGGCTTTTGGGTTCTTGTTCAACCCATGTGGGCTTTTGAATTTTTAGTTGTTGGGCTTTTGGCTCTTTTTATTTTTGCCCATGTGGACTTTGTGTTGTATTAGGCATGTCATTTGTGACATCTCTTCCACTCCTCAAGCCCACTGGACCTTGGATGCTGTCTTTTTTGGACTTTGGTTACCCTTATAGGGTTTGAAATCTCCCTTTGGGGATATATTCTCTCTCCCCCTTTTTTTAATGCATTTATTAATTCACCCAAAAAAAAAAAAAGACCAAATCTCCAATAGCCCTCTTTGGACTAAAAAATTGGGTTGGGCCGGCTAGGCTTGGGTCTCCAACGTGGGTCATTCTAGTCCAGCAATGCTAACATTACAGCATCAAACCAAGGTCCCAAACCAAGAATTTACATATCGGTATCGGGTATCTTATCGGAGGGGTGATTTTAAGAGTTGTATCATATCATATCAGAGAGACGCAAGATACGACTAAAGATACATATGTAAATGATCAAGAAATACATGATGTGCTTATGATCTGTATAAAACACAGTTTTGAAGCATAAACTTATTATGCAATTATGAAAATATGTATCAGTTTAATGCAAGGATTTGAGTCTTTTTTACTTAATTTAGAGATGCATAACGCCCCCCACCCACAAAAAAGTGTAAGGCAAAAAAAGAGTTCTGCAACTTTACCTCTTTTTGCGCCCAAATCTGTTTCAATCTGTAATTTGAGCATTGTAAATCCCCAAAACATGTTGAAATGGTAAAGGTTAGGGTCGTTTTTTAATGTTAGATGATTTCCCCCAACTCAGATCGAAGAGAAAAACAAGTTTCCATGGCCTTCTATTGCTCAAGGGGTTTCATCTCACTCACAGTTTCTGTTTTGTAGGTTTAAAGGAGCCGTATCAAGTGAACCTTAACTGCATCGATCTGTATCGGACCGTTATCAACCCATATTGATCGAAACTTTTTTTTTTAAATATTGTATCGATACCCACCGATACGTATCAGCCGATATGATACGCACTGATACTTAAAACCCTGCCACTGTTTTTTTAGAATCAAAGTGCTTGCTGATAATATATTACCTGTTTTAGGTAGCATATGACTCCCACACTAACCAGATCTCCAACATCACTTTCGGTACTTTGTGATAACTTCTCTCCTTCAATCCAGCCTGTTGTTAGAACCTTTCTTGTAGTATATTTATGGTACGTTTTAGGTACAACAACCTGAAACATCAGTCAAGAAGATCACATAGCTATCCTTGCACACTGTAGGATATCAAATAACATATTTGCACTACGAAGTAATTACCAAAAAAAAAATTAGATCATGGTGGGAATATGGCTCAAGTATCTCTGAGCCCTATTGGAAAGAGAAGACTTAGTGACAGTTGTATCATGGACCTTTGTGCAAACTCAGTTTCTCTCTCTGAGGTGACCCAGTCAGAGGTCAGAAAAGACCCTTCTAATGCTATTTAGCAGATCTCTTCGACTATGAGAGGCCCTAGAGTCCTAGACTATCAACTTCAAGTGGAAGGCTTGCTATCTAATATCCAACCATCAACGTCTCATTCCATTGTAGATGCCAATCTAGCAATTCATTGGCCGATAAGCTATCTAAAAGTGGAGCTTTCATGAAGGAACAATAATAAACTTACTCCTTCGGCAGAAGAGGTCCTCCATGACATTGCATGGCTGCCAGGTCATTAAAGATCTAGAAAATTATTGGACCACTTTTACCCCCAACAGGTCTATAGGTGGCAAAGACTACTTCAGTGGGATCAGATTTACAGCAACACTCTATTTGTACAAATCTAGAAATAACATCCAAGTCACGATCAACTGCGATGACCAATTTGCATCAGTCAATCATCCCAGGCAATGTTTTCATTATCATCAGACCAAGTAATCAGACCACATTTGATCAGTTGCACCGTTAACCAATAGGGCCAAATGGTCCATCCCAAAGTTGGAATTTTTAGAAGGAAAACTGATCAGTAGACTGCCAATTTCTATCAAATTGTTTAGACAGTTAAAGAAGAGCATTACACAAGTCATGATTCATGAATTATATATATATATTTTGAGAAATAAAATCTAGAAACTTTCCTTCAAAGAGATTGGGACCTAAAACCCGAAATAACAGATATTAATTAAGTACTTTCCCATCATGCCATAGCTTCTTTTGTGCCAGAACTCAACATGTACAGCATAACCACCATTATTTGTGAACAATTGCTGCATATCCACTCAGCTCATTTGGATTGGCAGCCATCAGTGGGCTTCCAAGCCTAAGCAGTTTGACTGCTGCTCCATTTTTTAATTACACTGGTTCTTAGGAACTGACATGGTTCACCATCTCAGTCGAAACATGCAGTTTTGACCTAAACCTGTGCTCAAAATGGAATCGAACCGAAACCTTGGTTTCAACCCAAACCTGGTTCGACCCAAGCTTTAAAGTAACATGTCTCCCATGAAACCTGTTTGTTTCAACAGGTTTCGACACAGAACTCAAATATCTCACTGGAAATTTGGAGGTAGAATAATGCCCCCTGGGTTCAGAATATTTCATTAATCAGCACTTATCTATGCCTATATCATTCAAGTAAATGAGTTTATAATTATTCATAAATAAGAAAACACCATCCCCCCCCCCCGGAAAATGAATCCAATAAAAATAGTTAAACAATCAAATTCCAAAAGGATAAATCAACCTCCCATTTCAAGAACAAAAACTGAATTTTCAGTTGTAGGGGCGTTTTTCAATTTCCAAATGCTAGGGTTTTTCTCAAATCTAAAAATTCCATAAATCTTACCATGAAAGAACATCACAAATAACCAAAAGTGCGGTAAAATAATATATTGTTTTTATATCTAAAAATTTATTTCCATTCAAAGCGACTTTAACAGAATTTCTGGACACCAATTAAGGTTTGACCGAAACATAACTCCTTCAATGTATCATGCATGATTGTTTTTCCTTTCAAATGTATGTTTTAATTGTTTCAATAGCTTATTTACATTTCCAGTAGCTAAATTATAAGTAGACTTATTATTTATAATAAGGCTAGTATACAACATCATTCAACGTACACTAACAAACTTGGGTCAAAACCACAAGTACTCGGGTGGTTTTTTGGCATAACTAATTCATGAATTAGGTTTAAAATGTCAAAAATAGGCAGTACAGAAAAAATCAGAACAAGATACCACTTTCTGGCCTCGAAACCAAGATTTTGAGTTGGCCCAAAAAAAATACCAGGTGGTCGAAATCTGCAATATCTCAGTTTCAGCCATGCCCGAAACTGGCTACGAAACCGATATGCCTATCCTTGGGTTCCTTTAGATTATTTGGTTAGAGTTCTAAAAGAATCTTATCACCTCTACCGACCACTCATGTTCAGCTCAGTCAAGCCAACTCTTGGGTATTGGCGTACTTGACTGCTACACCAATATCTATTCAATTCATGGAAGTACGTCAGCATGGATAGATACATCACATTTATGCCATTAAAAACAAACCTGAACCCGCCTCTGATAAGCACTCTCCCCTATTCTCAGACATGTTAAGATGTACTAGAATAGAAGCCCATTATATGCTTTTCTTTCACCATATTACAAAAGACATCCTCCTTACTGAGTATGTGTTGGCCAAAAAAGTACATAACAGAAGCATAAGACTCTCTCAAAAATGGAAAATGAATAAGAACACCAGCACATAATAAATCAACCACACTCGGCAAACCATCTCGGTGAAGCAGGGATACCAAGCTTGCACAGTTTCAGTCAAGAATCAAAAACTAAGTGATCCGGCCGACTGGGAACATTTGTTCAAAAACTCACTGGTTTAGAGTTGACAGTCTAGTTAAATATTTGGTTGTGGTGAAGAACTGAGATTCCACCATTGCTTTTTTTAGCTTTGCTGATCAATGCAAATTATCAGGAAGGGAGGATGCATCAGGTTGCGAACGGAATCAAAAACCTTTAGACAAACCCTTTAAGTTTGAGTCCTGAAATTTCACTGTTTTCAAGCAAAACCCAAATGGTTTGTACACAGCAACATTGATTAGAGTTTTTGGTTATAAACTTAGAACGAATCTTGGATTTGTTTAATCATAACAACTTAACTTATAACATTTTGCAGATAATAAATTTTAAGAGAATATTTGGAAAAGAATATATTAGGGAGATCTCACACTAAAAAATTTCTGTTGAGAAATTAAATATTAATTTGTCTATCGGAATAGTGTATATCCTTATCCTAAAATTACTTTATAACTCATCAATTTGCTACACTTTCTTAACAAAAAAAAAGTGCTAGGAATTGTACAGCACTCCTCTCCTGTTCACATTTTTTAATTCCTCGATCATAAATTTTAAATTCAGAGTTAAAACTTGTCTAATAGCTCTTTCCAAGCCAATATATTAAGCGACAAAATTTTAACATCTAAAACCCTTGTTTCTTAACATATTTCACATAAAAGGAAAATAATATATCCAACACTCAACTGCATTAATGCATCTAGATGTATCAAACAAACCTGTGGAAGGTCTTTTCTCATCATTTCAGCAAAGCGAGTTCCATTTTCACCCTCATTAACATAATCAAGTTCTTCAAAGAAACGAGCCGCCCATTCATCCACCAAACCAACAACATCAAAGGAGATCTGAAAAATGGAGAAAGAAAATAAGGAAACTAAGGGTAGCTGCAACAGTTTTTCTTTTTTAATTTCTTTTTTTTTTTTTTTTTTTTTTTTGGGTTTTGGGCCGGGGGGGGTGGTGGAGGGGGAGATAGGCTGAAGTTTATCACCAAGAATGCCAAGGAAGAAAGGTCAAATATAAAATGTTCAACAAAAAACAACCTATTGTTCCAAAAGAAGGGGAAATATTAATACCTGAGGAAACTTCCGGAGAAACAATCCCAATTTCCGGATGATGAATAAATCAATTGTTACAGTCTCAATAACAAAAGGCCGTTGTACTTTAACAGCAACTAATTCACCATTCTCTCTTAGTCGGCCCTTATATACCTGACCTAAAGATGCTGAACAAAGACATCATAAATTGATTTTAATTGGTAAAGCAGCTCAATGACTTACAAAATCAAGAATGAGATAGACATTCAGAAGATTACCAGCAGCAATTGGAGACGAAGTAAGTTCAGAATAGATATTATGCCAAGGTTGACCAAGCTCCTCTTCTATAAAGGCCATAGCTACATCATCTGGAAATGAAGGAACCTTCAAACATCATCAAACAGAGTGAAATCAGCTAAAGGATGGAAACACAAAGAACAAGATATCTATGATAAGCTAAAAGTCCTCAATACAATAATTAGTGAACATATGGAGATATTGAGTCAATGGTCTGAACTCTTAACAGACTTTTACCTTATTGCTGAGCAGCTCAAGTAGATATCTTTATGACAACCTCTGAGTTTCTTGAATTTCATTACCATAAAATTATGAACATGTAGATCCCATATTTAGTGTACATTTGTTTTACATGGGCATTGCCTATAAGTTCTAGCAGTCACTTTGATAGATAAACCCCACTACCGGGAGCCCCTGGCAGAATTATTTATTGCAAATTTGAATCATTACAATTATATCTCAAGTATTACAGAAGAAAAATTAGAAAACTGTACATTTCAGCCACAATTTCCAGCAATATAAACTGTTAGATGCTAAGAAAATAAGAACATACTTCTACTTATCCTTTTTGGATTCATTATTAAGTGATTCTCATAAACAGCTAATTATACAATGTGGGCCCATAACAGAAAGAAAATGTTTGCTAGCCTTATCAGTACAGATTTTGTAAAAGTTCTGAATTCCACAATGAGACTATGAGACAATTGTATATGCATCTCTATGTTCTCCATATACTTTAAATAGATCCCTATACTTTCAAGTTGTAAATTACATGATGTACTGATAAACAGTTCTTTTTTTTGGGGTAATTTACAGCGCCACCCCCTAGAGAATGCCAGTATTATAGGAACACCCCCTGTTTAATACCAAATTACGTTCAGACCCCTTACCGTCAGCCTCTATTAAGTGATGCTATGAAATGATGCTTTAGCCCTTTTGAGTAAAATACATATATGTAGCCCATTTTCAATTCAAAATTACCTCTCTCTCTTTCCTCACAGTGGGTCATTTTCCCCTTCTCTCCAGCCTAGGCACTGGACAAACGAGCGAGCTTTCAGGAATTGTTTCAAGACAAGATCATCTAAAGTTGCGATTTTTAGTTTCCCTTGAGATGATGAAGAAGGGGATCTCCTTGGCAACAAGGATCATTCTTTAATTCTTTCCCCTTTTCATTTCGTTTTTTGGGGTAATTTGCTTTTGGGGTATATATATATATATATATATATTTTTTTTTTTTTTTTTTTTTTCTTATGAGATCTATTTTCTTATGAGATCTCACCTGAAGATTTCAATTTTCCGACGGACTAATATGTGTGTGGTAGCTGGGTTTATGAAGTTCTTGTTTGTAGAGGACCAAAAACTCTTTTTTTTTTCTTTCTTTCACTTGTAAATTGAAATTAGTGTGGAGAAACGGATGAGATTGTGTAAATATTAGGAGAAATTGAGAGATTATCGCATCTGCAATGGAATTCAGTCTCTCAAACTCAATTGGGTCACAGATTAGAATAGGGGATTGTCCAGGCTAGAACGGCGACGACCTCTTGGATTGGCTGTGCGTCTTGCACTATCTATATGTAGTTGCACACAAATAGGCCATATTTGTCAAGCCACGCCAGCTTGGAACCAGTCTGGGCACTGGACAGATTTTCTATAACTGAAAAGATGATTGAGTTCGGCTGCATTAGTCCTCCGTGTGTCTCTCTCTCTACAGTCTGCAGAGAAGAGGAGAAGAAACGGGTTAGGGTTCGACAGAGAAGAGAAGAAGAAAGGGATTAGGCTTGGACAGGGAAGAGGGTAATATCGGTACTTCAACATTTTTAAGGGCATAGTTGTCACAACGTCAAATCGATCCACAGCGGTGGAGGGGTGGCTAATCGATTTGGCAATGAATCGCCCATTATGGCATTGCCATGGTGGTCAAATCGCCCATGTGTCATTTTTTTATTTTTCCTATTTTCAAAAGTTATTTAGTATGCTACTTTTTTATTTCCCCTATTTTCTAAAGTTATTTAGCATGCTACAAGCCTACAATATATACCCTATAACATATAAAATCAACATTAAGCAACATCAAATTATCAAAATTCAACATAGCCCTATCAAAATCACCTTGCATTTTACAAAAAATCGACCGCTTAGTGAATCAAGCTTTCACCTGGCGTCCATGGTGGTGCCATAGCGACGCCTATCAGCCAATGGCAACCACCATTTGTGAGTCACATAAATCTAGCACTGCCATGAATTTCTTTTTCCACCAGGACGCCAAATCACCGCCTTGGCGACGGCTAAGCGACGCCATGACAACTATGTTTAACGGTAAAATGGTATTTAGAAAAAAAAAAAGGAGCTGCTGATGTCAGCATTTGAGGTATATCCTGTAACAGAGGCTGACGGCAAGGGGGTCTGAATGCAATTTGGTATTAAACAAGGGGTGTTCCTCTAATACTGGCATTCTCAAGGGGGTGGCACTGTAAATTACCCTTTTTTTTTTCTAAATGATTTCCTAGTCTAAGTTTTCCGTTTAATAACTGTCACATGAAACTGCTAGCCCAGTTTTCCTAGGATAAATACCAGTTCTAGATTGCCCCATGCTCTGAACTCATGACAGAATATAGAAACAGCACTCAGATCCATGAAAAGTCTCTTTTATTCATGTTGGTAATAATTTGTTTCCCCTTGGGGGATTATGAGCATCTGATACGAAATCCCATGCATATGGTATGTCAATCATAAACTTAGAAATATGAAGCATACTTCAGAACAGTCTATTTACTTTACCTTATCGCAAAGCTTTTGCAGCTCATTCATTGCCACAGGAGATAGTATATCTGGTCGAATGCTCAATGCTTGGCCAAGTTTTATATATGCTGGACCCAAAGATGTTACAATCTCCCGCAATTCAATGGCCCGTGCAACTTCATTCTAATACACAGGAAGCAAAAAAGGTGAACAAAAAGTAGTTTGATATAATAGTCATGGTTTTTAACACTTGGATAATTGGATCAGAATCGGTGCAATGAGCCAATTCAACAGTGTATAGACCAAGGCCAATTCCGACTAACCTCAATTCTGCATTTACCGAGTCAGACCAAGTTATGATGAGTTCAGGAAAGTTAGGCCTATTCCAAGACGAGTTGAATGAGAATCAACGGAGACTGGGATCCCGCACCCAATTCTGAGTTTTAACCTTGGTAATGGTTGAAGTAATCAAGGTGTCATTTCAACAGGCACACGGATGAATAGTGCAAACTTCATCAACCCCTACCCCCACCCCACCCAAAAAAAAAAAGGTGGGAAAATAAAAGAGGAGTAGGACAACACTCCAAAGTTTAAGTCATTTTTACAAGTGGCAGAAACTACAATGCAAAAACGAGAGACATCCAAACAAAGAAGATGAAAGAACCAGGGACAGGAATCACCAACTATTGGGGAAAGAACAGTGCTCTCAACTCACCTTCCAACTGAAGCCTAAAATGATGGGGGATTCGGATGGGGCACAGAAACAAACAGTTCCAGCTAGGAAACAGTTGGTTAATCATTTAAAACTCAATCATGGTCAGAAGAACTTAAATGCAACATACTTCCACACTAAAAATGGGTTATACCCCGGGTGTGGGCCAAGAAAGAACAATTTGCTTGGGTCAAGCATAGATAATGAAGCAGATAAGGATGGCTTCAAATATACACACCTCTTTAGTCTTATTGTTTATCACATCCCAGGCAAGTCGGGAGAAAAAACCGCCACCAACAGATAACAACTGAACAATACGTGTTACAACTGCGCAAGGACGCTTTCCCCAGTATGAGGAGATGCAAACAGGTTCATAAACCAAAGGTAAAGACTCGCTGCTTTCCTCAACCTGGAAGATGGGGCCAAAGACAGGAAAAGCTTTAGTCACCAACCTATTGCTTCCTTCTCACAGAGACAACATCTATGCTGATCAGAAAGCTTCATTTTAGAGAACAAACAATCTGTAAGAATCTCACATACAGGACATTTAGCAATGAAAGCTACAGAAAAGCATTCCTTTGAGCAGTGAATTGGACATCCAGAAATCTTCTTCTTGTTTCTCTCTTGAAGCCCTAATTATAATTATGCATTCTATTGCAACCTGGTGCTCGCGTTCCAACAAGGAAACAGTCTGTCCATAAAAAGCGAGGTGGTGGGTACGGCTGTGTACATATGACGCTCCCCAGACCCTGCAGTAGCAGAAGCCTCATGCACTGGGTATGCCTTTATTACTCTTATCATGCATCCAAATATCCCAACAACTCACAAAGGCCAAAAGTAGAAACCATCCTCACTTGAAGGACTAATTTATCAAAGGCACCAAAAAATAAAAAAATTTAACAAAGGCACCAAGCAACTCCATAGCAAAGACCTTGCGAAAACCAACCCACAGCCCAGAATGCAGTAGATGAATTCAAAGAAAAGTAAAGAAGATATGACACCTCAATTCCTAAAATCCACTTGCATATTCTTCTCTCATTCACAAATCACAACTGTAATTATGATAACATCCTTTGGTAGTCCCAAAAAAAAAAAAAGGGGGGGGGGGTTAAATTCCTACTCTTCAATTGCCCTCCCCCCCCACCCCCACACACGCACCAAAAAAAAAAAAAAAAAAGGGAGAGAGAGCAAGTGGGAGTGACAGTGCAGTTACTTTATATAACTAAAAAAAAAACAAAAGACTTAACAAAACAACATAAATCAGGACAATTCAAGAGTATATTGAAATTTGAGGGAGAAATAGTTTTTGCATTTCCATATAGGTTCTTTCTATTTATAGATCCATAGGGTTGGAAGGTCAGAGCGTTAGATAACAGAACATTAAAATATTTTCCATTTTTTTTTCCACTAAGCAGAGAATGCACGTACGAATCTACAAATACGAAACAGAAGAAGAAAAAAAAAAAAGGACGGGGGAATATGTTAAGGAACAGAAATCAAGAAGTGAAAAACGGATTAACCCGAAGCTTTAAGTAGGCATTCAACTAAATCACCAACGGACCTCAACTAGGCGAAGCCGTACATTGTCAGCAGCAAATTGCGAGTCGCTCAAATTCTGCCCACGAAGTCCTCGCATGAGTGTCGCCAACTGTTCGTTTTCTTCCATTTGTGCTCTCACTCTCCTAATCTCCTGCGAAACATCCCCAATTCTCTGCCAATTCCCAAAATCAACAAAACAGCACATCAAAAACGAGCAACACTAGTCATAAAATGAAACATAGATCTTCATTGTAACTGTTAGAAATCCAATTGCTCTACCGAAGAGACTCCATTGATCGCCTTCGGTGGCACACCTCGAGAAGATCCAGTTTCAGTCGGTTTGGGGTCAGTGGCCACAGCAACGACAACGCTTTGATTTCGAGACCTGGTTCTGGAGGGAAAGGTAAAGCAAGACACTGAGCTCTTCCTTGAACAGAAAGGAGGAGCATTGGGAATTGCTATTCCGCAGTAGACGAGCTGAGACGCTGCGTCCATGGCGGAATCTCAAGTCTTCCGAAACTTCTCCCTCACTAACAGAGAGAGATGGGAACCAAAGGGGGGTAACACAGTGTGTTGACGAGAAAGGTCCCTTGGTTGGACTTTTGTGCTTGTGAGGAGAGAGAGCGGAAGGATAGAGAAAGGTCCGGCCCCAGTCAGAGAGTGATAGAGGGCCGGATCCCATGTGGTGACCTCCCCACATGGGAATGGATCCAAAATCGAAGCAAAAGGGATTAGGACAACTTTCGAGATGTTTGATCATATTCGATGAATCGTATCAGAGCGTTGGACGTTGGATGGAGACGTGGCTTCAAAAGGTGCCGACGTTTTTTTTTGTCTTTTTTTTTTTTTTTTATAGAAGAGAAAAAACGTGCATTAAGGGCCGTTTGATAACACTTCTATTCCTGGAGAGTGTTCTTTTACAGAAGTGTTCTTTTTTTATTCCATGATGTAAAGACACTTTGGCGGAATATAAACAGCGTTTGGTAAAACTATTTCAGAAATGTCCCTAGAACAGGAAAATAACAGAAACAGCGTTTGACAAACACTTCTATTCCTGGAGAGTACAATAATGAAAATTCACTTTTGAACAATGAAATCAATAATTACAAACATGCTTTAATGGTCAAATTTAACTTAAATAAAGAAATAATTTGTTAATGAAATTATCTTTTAAAATACTATTACTTAAAGAAAATAATAAAATATAAGCATAAAGAGTTTCCATCTTTGTTGCCTCTGACTGAAAAAAAAAACCCATAAAATAATTCCAAAATTCAAAGAGAAGATGAAATTATAGTAGATTATTTGGAAATTTTGTCCTCTTAAATTGTGAAATTTTTTTATTACTTTTTAGAGTTTTATTGTTTACTTGAAAATTTCAGTAGAGAGAAAGAATAGAGGAGGGGGTTTTCTTATTAACTAAAATTACAAACTGGGTAGGACCCATATCATGCAACCGCCTTATAATTTAGAGTGATCATCAGAAGAATGATGATAATTCTAATGGCAGAGTTGACAACAAAACTAGGTAGAGAAAGCCACCAAACCGAAGAAAATCTTAAAAAATGAGCTCCTTTAGCCAGGAGTTGTTTCTTCTATACTTCTGTAACATAGTAGTATTTGTTCTACTGACAGACAAATTGATTGTTGATTATAGGTTAGATTACCATTAATCAATTAATTCATTGATCGTGAGTTGCAGACACAACAGTATTTGTTCTACAGGGAAGCAAGAGAGAGAAAGAGAGAGAGAGAGATTGTGAGAGCGAGAGAGCGAGAGAGAGAGAGACAATACCTGCTGCAGGGAAGCGGCGACCGAGAGAGTTGCAGGGAAGCGGCAACCGAGAGGAGAGACCGTTGCAGGGAAGCGGCGACCGAGAGAGAGCGACCGTTGCAGGGAAGTGGCGACCGAAAGAGTGAGAACCTGTTGCAGGGAAGCAACGGATTTGGGGGTTTTTTATCGTGAGTAGCAAAAAAAGGGGTTGTGGGGTTTTGAATGGTTTTGTTCTTTTAAGGTTGTAAAAGAACAGAAAAGTAACTTTGTTGTACTCTTGCAATGTATTCTTTAGTCATTCTTTTTTATTGATTCATTCCAGGATAATACAAAAATGAACCGGATGTGCCAAACATATTTCTGTTCTATTTGTATTCCCGCATAATAGAAGAACACCAGAAACATTCTCCCAGAGTGTTATCAAACGGCCCCTAAACGAGCCAAAAAGAAAGGGATGAGATTGTCAAAAATGTCCAAGAGGACGCTCTAAAGTCATGAAGGTGGGTGTTAGGTCAAAAAGAAAAGGTAAATTTATCGCATCACCCTTGGAGAATGCCATAATGATAAGACCATTTCTTATGTTTTACCAAATTATTTTCAGACCCCCATCGTCAGTCACTGTTAAGGAATATACTATAATTGTCAGTAACTATATTTTATTTTAAACACCAAAATGCCATTGGAATGAGTCATTTCTTCTTCTCTTCTTCACCTACAAACAAGCTTCACGATGCTCTGCAGCTGCCTAGTCTCAATCAAGCCCACTAGCTTAAGTCTCTTAACGGGATCACCAGTGGAGAGCATAAGTGTCTGTCGTTCCGAAGCAGCAAGGAAGTCACCAAGTGGAGTAAATGCAATGATGAAAAAGACAAACAACACACTAAATAAAGCAGCATATATCAAACAAGGAGCCTCCATTGCCGAGCCTTTCGTTTGGAAGGATATAGTGGAAATGGCCCAAAGACATGGCGAGGATGGTTTTGTATGATCAGTTGGTGGAACCAATGCTTGAAGGCTCAAATCACAAACTGAATTTCATGAATTTCACAAGTGGCCTAATCAACAAAAGCATGGGCTTTTCAGACCAAGAATCGCCTACCCTTCTCCATGCTCCTTGGTCCAAGTGCCATCATCAGCAATGTCGACAACGAAAACCAAGATGAAGATGACGAGAGTAACAGTTCCTAATACACGGTTCAGGAGTGCGAGGGAGTTGCAGAGGGTGGGGATCACCTTCAAGCGTAACCAAGGGAAGGGCAGCAAAGGAATAGAGTTCAAAGAGAAAATGATTATGCAGTCTCTATTTTCCTACCATTACAATTGAATCAAACACCAAGACATTGTTCCAGTACTTTGATCGACTACGAAGACATTGGCTCGCCATGCTTTTGGCTAAAACCAGTGTCTACAGGGTTGTTTGGGCTGATTCCTATCCTGTGGGATAGACTGATCAAGTTTAATGAACCAAACCCCTAAATCTCAGTCAATAGGGTACCATTACTGCTTCATCAATCATCTATCTTCCTCTCCCTTTAAAGAATCAAAGATTGAATCTCTAAATTCATAGAAACCCTGAAGTGATCTGAAATTCTTGAAGACATGGCTGATAGAGTATAATGGTTAAAACAAGAGTTTTTTAATGGTAAGGGTATAATAGTCATTTTAACTCCACACTTAACATTGACTGACGGTAGGGGGTTTGAGAATAATTTGGTGAAACAGAGGGGGTGGTTTTATCATTATGGCATTCTTCAGGGGGTGGCGCAATAAATTTCCCAAAAGAAAATTATAGAGTTCATCAGAACTTGTCCATTTTTCATCAATATGCCATCCTTTCACTTGTCCTTGCTGAATTCCTTGGATGATTTTCCTCGTTGATATACCACATACACTCTTGGACCAGTCAATAGTCGAGTGATCGAGCATACTACACACCAAGCACATGGACCGGTCACTAGTCGTGTGGTCGAGCATACAACACATCCTTATGGGCCAATCAATGGCCGGGCAGCCAAGGCATCTCAAGCACTTCCTATGACCCCGACCTCTAATACCTCATGGATCGATGACCCCTCAGAATGGCTAACCAGGCTTATATGATTTCTTAACCCCAGACCAGTAAGGATATGGTAGGGTAAGGTTTACTTGATTATCAAGCAAGCTAACCACCATCACCTCTGGTTGAGTTAACCGTTGGAATGCCTAACCATGGTCGGGTAGGCCGTTAGGGAAGGTTAACTTGGGTTGAGTTAACCATTAAGATATGGCGCCAGGTCAGCAACCCCAAATTGATCCGGTTCACAAGGAAAGGGCACGTGGAGATGTGCCAGGGGAGTTGGACCAATGAGGAAGGACCCTAACTTTCTATATAAGGAGGACTTACTCCCAGCACTGGTAACACTCTCAATCATTTGAATACCCTGCTAGAATGATTACCCTCTAAGTCAGACTTAAGCATCAGAGCCTGGTCCCGGAGCCTCCTCAGGGTCAATGACTAATCTATGTTGTGCAGGTCTATATAGTTTGGAACCATGCGACAACAGTGGCACCATCCATGGGAATTCAAACAAAAATCCATCCAAATATAGTCAGTACAATTGAGAGGTGTGGGATGATGAAAACTACTAGAACTTATTCAAAGAGGGGAGGACTATCCTCAGGCCTAAACCCACCGAAAAAAATCAAAAGGAGGTAGTAGAGGAAGTAAAGCAGGAACCCGTTGTCGAAGATGCAACAAACATCCTGGCATCAAAAAGCATCCCTCTAGCCCTCAGGTAACAACTCAGTAGTTCGATGAACTGCGTGGCCAAGTGATGGCATTGGCTAAGTTAATCTGAGAGGCCTCAAGAAACTTCGCTAGGCCACCCCCGGCAAGTGAGCCCAGTCGCCGTAATCATAGAGATTCAAAGAGGGCTGCCAATAGTTACTTGAGTTCATCAGAAAGAAGTCCAAGTCGAAGTAGTAGCACCAGATCTCTAGTGAAGGAGTCTCGACCGGAGAAAAGAAAGGAGGAAGACCCTGATCGATATTGTAATACCCTACTTCTTAAACCTGGTCTGATTACTCGGTTGACCCAGTTTAACTCTGCAGGACCCGAACCGGACAGAGTTAGAGTGGGCTCCTTATGGACTATGATGGCAAGGGTGACCTTAAACACCAGCTGGCCCGACAAGTCCGAGCCAGTGCCAGAAGAGAAGGGAGTACCCAAGCCGTGTACATGCACCTATCATAAGGCCATGTACGGATAAAGCAGGTATTGTAGCCGTATATTAAGGTGTATACATATATTACATCGTATGCCAGGGGTGGGGTTCGCATCGAGGCCCGAACTCTGTCAAAATCCCAAGTTTTGGCCCTCCTCAGGTGGGTGGACAGGTGGGCGCACCCACCCACCTGAGTGACCCATCCATGTGAACTATTTAGTTATTTAAGAAGTATATATATAGCATTTATGATTTTCTTTTCTTTTCATTTATGACACTCGCACGTTGGTGAGGATAGTAAAGAGGAGAGAGAAAAGAAAGGGAAGAAGAAGGGAAGAGAAGGAAGAGGAAGAAGAGAAGGATTTCAGCGGCGCTGAAGCTTGATCTTCCCATTCCGGTGCCGGAAGAGTGATCTTCAACACTAGATCTACATTTAGAGGTAAGCAAAGTGGGGTTCCTTAAACATTCACCATACCCAAGTAAAACCTTTGATTCGAGTAGGGTTTCTTGAGATCTTATAAATCCCCTTTGAAATGATGAATCTAAGGTTTAATAGATGATTTATGTATTGATCTTGAAGGATTTGAAGAGGTATTGACAAGGTTGGAGAAGCATTGTGGGTTTGAAGTGATTTTGAGGGTTTGAAGGTGTTCTTGAGCAAAGAAGGTAAGATGGTTTCCCATCACTTGAATCTAACCTAGATCTAGGTTAGAACCATCCTATAAGACATTGAAAGTATGAAGAATGAGTTGGAAAAAGCCCCATTTGAATCCCCAAAGAATGGAGGAAGTTGGGAAGAAACAACAGTTTTCCCGCCAAGACCGGTGGGCAAGATCGGTGGGCCATCTGGCCCGCCTGTGGGCACCCACCTGAGAGGGCAGGGCCCTTGGGCACAACTGGCAGGCCAGACCGGTGGGCCACCCTGCCCGCCGGTCCAGACCGGTGGGCCAGACAGGTGGGTTGTCTGACCCACCTGTGAGGCCCCGAAGGTGATTTTTACGTCCGATTGGACCCAAATCGGACGTGTGACCTCCTTTTAGGATTCTAAACATGATCGTGTCATTGGATCGTGTTAATTTTAATTCCAACATGGTGAAGTACTAACCCCGCTCAATCATGTTAGGTTCACCAAATCCTACGCTTCTCGCACCGGATCTCTCCCGTACCGAACGGGAATCTTTGTACGCTACAGGTAAGTGGGGAGAGGACGTTTGGCCTTGTTTCAAGGCATTGTTTGGCATTCATTTAATTGTATCTAGTCTAGTCATGCCATCATGAATATGCTATGTAGATTAGTCATCCTCACATTGTTATGCATGTGTGTTATGTTACTTTCTAAATGCCAAGTGATGAGATGCTTATGTGATGAATGTTGACATCATTGTGCATAATGCATTAATAGACTAGATGCCGTAGTCGGCTTGGACACGAGTGCATTGGTGGCCCGTGGTATGGGACGCGGTGGTACTATGCAATCATACTATTGTCATATAGAAGCATGCGGTTTTAGGATTTTCACCGTCCCATGCTACGACCCTTCCCAACAGGGGTTAAGGTGTTGGGTTACCATTTGGGGGGAAACAGTGGTCGCGGTTGTCGGGTCACTGTGGTGGTTAGACATAACGCCTGGTGGGTCATTAGGACAGTCGGCAACCCCGGTGGTATATTCAAGAGGGCCAATCGTACTGCTTTTAAATTGCTGGAGTCAGCACCTTTAATTTCAGTCATTTACTTTTCTGTTGAGAGCCGGTGGTCGGCATTGTTTTTACTTTTCCGAGTACTCACGGTGGGCCTTCTCCGACAGCCCTATGGGCGTATCGCGGGATGGAGTTCGCGGCTCGTACCCGGAGTATACGCACACTGTGGCTGTAGTAGCACTAAACCGAAGACTTAGTAATGTTGCTTAGGTGGATGTGATTTAAAATGTAATGCATAGCATGTAGTGCATATGATTGTGTTTCGTTGTGTGGAGTGCTGTGTGGTCCATCTTTCCACTTACTGAGCTAGTGAGCTCATCCCACGTGTGCACCCCTTTTTAGATGATTTTATAGGTCATACATCTGAAGAGCATGGGGTGGGTCCCACAGTCGAGTTCCCTGAAGAGGACTGGTGGGCCCCTGAGGAGTTAGGGCACGACACTGATTGCCCGTGCAAGGGTTGTGCTGCGGGACCGCAGTTCTGATGCCGAGCTGAGCTCTACCATGTGATGCCGAGCTGGGCTCAACCATTGATGCCGAGCTGAGCTCTAGCCTTTGATACCAAGCTGAGCTGTGTACTCTGATTATTTTTATGGTTTCCTTTATGTACTTGATATGTGAATTGTACTTTTATTGTGTAAATATCATGCCTTCGGGCCCACATGTATATAACTATTGTATCACAATTCGGGTATCAAGTATTATGGGAATATTCACAGGTAAACCTAGTCTTCCACTGATCTGATTAGTTTTTATTAGTTGTGTGTATGCTGTGGTGGAATACAGTATCAGATGATCCTGGCAGGTTTGGGTTAACCGGTGTTAACCCGGTCACTGGCCCGGTTCAGTGTGAACGGGGTGTGACAGATATAGCTTCACGAAACCCTCTAGAAGGAGCAGGGAGGAGAATCCGTTGGGTCGTAAGAAGAGAGCTAGTAGCAGGAGTCCAAAGGCAAGGTGGAAGGAAGGTCGTGGGTAATATGACCTAGGTGGAGAACCCTAAGTCCAGGCTAAACCGCGAGAAATGCTACTGGAGCGACAATTAAAAGAGTTACAGGCAAAAGTTGACCGGATGATGGACGAAGATGATGGAAGAGACATTGTGGACCTATAAAAGTTTGGCGAGAGTCCCTTGTCCAAGGAGTTCAATCGCATCCGTCTACCAGAGAATTTCAAAATCCCTACATTCCAACTTTTTGATGGGACCAAAGATCCTTACAAGCATCTGCAGTCATACTGATCAGTCATGACCATACAAGGAGCCTTAGAAGCACTTCTATGTACGATGTTCCCAGCATCCTTAGAGGGCCTGGCTACGACCTGGTTCTCATGTCTGGAGCCAGGGTCTATGCGCAACTTTAAATAACTCAGCAGGAAATTCATAGATTACTTTGAAGGGAGCATGGGACATCAGAAGACATCATCGGATATTATGGAGGTAAAGCAGTAACCCGATGAGACTCTTAGTCAATTCATACGTCGTTTCAATCTAGAAAAACTAGATCCTACCATGGAGTTCATGGCCTTGAAAAGAGGGGTTCGGGAGGAGTGATTGAGATTCTCTCTCTTCAAGTCTAAGCCTAAATCCATTGCACACTTAAGAGAGAAGATTTGTAGGTATAGCAATGCAGAAAAGCTTACTACTAATCAACTCGATACAAACCCCCAAGCTGATCGACCAAAGGGCTTCAGGAAGAATGAAAGAAGGCAGGGCTATAAATACAAACGCCCAAGAACCAGCGATCGGGCAGAGCCCAGAAGAAACCGTGAAGTATATACGGAATAAAACTTGACCAGAGAGCATGTATTGATGAAAGCAAGCATGGAAGAAAGAGCAAAAATACGAAGGCCACTTGGTAAGTCACCTGAGGGTTGTGACAAACATTGGTATTGTGACTATCACAAGGACCACGATCACTCGACCAACCATTGTAAAGACTTAATGTTGGCGATTGAAGAGCTCATCCAGAAGGCGTATCTAAGGAGGATTAAAGCAAAGGAGGAAGGGATCGAAGGAAAGAGACTGCATGGAGGAGGGGAGGCCCAATTCGTGATGACCCCTATTACCAGCAGAGGCGATGAGATAGCCCCGACCGAGAAACAAGGTCACGTCGGAGTATTGAAGGAAAGACTGCTCGCTCACATAATCGACTGGAGGACCAACTTGCTCTAATCATGACAACAATCTCTAGGGGACCCGCAGGAGGAGGAGATTCTAAAACAATAAGGAAGAACTATGCTCGGGAAGTATTTTACACCGAGCACTAGACCAAGATGTCCCAGAGTGGCAACGTCATCACTTTCGATGATAATGATGTAAGGGGAATTCAATTCCCGCAAGATGATGCCATGGTCATAAACCTTCTAATAGAAGCGTTCAAAGTTGAGAGGGTCCTGGTTGATAATGGTAGCTTGGCTAACATCATGGTTTGGGAAGCATTTCAGAGGATGGAGATGGAGGAAAAGTACTTGATGCCAGTTACCACCCCATTATACGGCTTCTCAGGATAGCCTATTCAACCAAAAGGGATGATATAGCTCCAGATCCATGCCGGTTTAGGTGAGTTGTAAAGATCTGTTATGGTTAATTTTTTGGTGGTTGATATTCCTTCAGTGTACAATGTTATTATGGGAAGACCAAGCCTTAACAACCTCAAAGCGGTGGTCTCTACTTAGCACCTCAAGATGAAATTCCTGATGGAGAGGGGAATAGGAGAGTGCAGAGGTTACCAGCTGGAATCAAGAAGATGCAATTTAAATGCCCTCAAAGAAACCAAAAAGTCAAATGACATCCTCATGTTGGAAGTTGATGACCGGAGGAAGGAGGAAGAGACCAAAAGAGGAGAGCTGACAGAGGAGTTGGTCCCTATCAGCCTTTCTGACACAGATACCTCCAAACAACTCTTCTTGGGAGCATCTTTGCAGACTAAAAAGCGAGAAGAATTGTTAGAGCTGCTGAGGAAAACGCAGATCTATTCACATGGTCCCCAATGGACATGATGGGCATTGATCGACGGGTGATTGAGCACAAGTTGAATACAGATCCCACGTTTCGATCAATCAAACAAAAGAGATAGACCTATGCTCTAGATCAACAAATAGCCATTGAAGAAGAGGTAGAAAAGCTCCTTAAGGCCAGATTCATTAGAGAGATCTGGTACCCTAAGTGGGTCACGAATGTGGTATTGATGAAGAAATCCAATGGCAAATGGAGCATGTGTGTCGACTTCACTGACCTCAATAAAGCTTGTCCCAAGGATGATTACCCGCTGCCAAGAATAGACATGCTTATCGATGCCATGGCCGGTCATGAGCTCATGAACTTCATAGACGCCTATTCCGGGTACAACCAAATAAAAATGAATAGAGGTGACCAACCGAATACCGCATTTGTTAATAGAAAAAGGGTTGTACTACTATGAAGTCATGCCTTTTGGTTTGAAAAACGTCGGAGCAACGTATTAAAGGTTAGTAAATTACATTTTTAAATCAATGATTGGAAGGAACATGGAAGTTTATGTTGATGACATGTTAGTAAAGAGCAAAAAGGAATCCGACCATGTGGCTGACTTAGAAGAAGCATTTCAGACTCTGAGAAGATATGGTATGAAGCTCAACCCAAATAAGTGTACATTTGGTGTTACCTCGGGCAAGTTCTTGGGGATTCATGGTCTCGAGCAGGGGCATTGAGGCAAATCCGAACAAGATACGGGTGATACTAGAGATGGCACCACTGAAAACAATCAAAGAAGTGCAAAGGCTGACGGGTAGACTTGAGGCTCTAGGTTGCTTAATCTCCAGCATTGGTGATAGATACCTCCCTTTCTTTCAAACTCTCAAGGGGGCCAAGAGATTCCAATAGACACCAAACTGCCAAGAAGCCTTCGAAGAGCCAAAAAGGCACCTCTCCTCCCCTCTTTTACTGTCAAAACCTTTGAAGGGGGATATCTTGCAGCTGTATTTGGGTATATCTCCAGTTGCAATTAGTGTTGTCCTGCTGAAGGAAGTAGAAAAAACATCAGATGCCAATCTATAATGTAAGCAAAGTCCTGGCAGACGCCAAGCTAAGGTACACAAGAGTTTAAAAAATGGCATATGCTATGATAACGGCTGCCCACAAGCTCCATCCTTATTTCCAAGCTCACACCATTGTGGTGTTGACCGACCAGCCTTTGAAGAAGATATTCCAAAGTTCCAATGCCTTAGAAAGAATGGTCAATTGGGTCATCGAATTGAGCGAGTTCGATATCAAATTCCACCTAAGAACAACAATAAAGGCCCAGGCACTGACAGATATATTGGTCGAATGTACAGTCGAGCAAGGGAAGGACGAGCAAGAGCAACGAGCTGAGGACAAAAGCAGCCATGAGGCTGTAACTCCATGGAATCTATTTGTGGACAAGTCGTCAAGTGTAGGACATTACGGTGTGGGTGTGATCTTGATCAGTCCCACTGGATTCCGGATACAATGTGCTCTCCATTTGGCTTTTCGAGCATCCAACAATGAGGTAGAGTATGAAGCTCTTCTGGCAAGTATCAAGTTGGCCCGTTCATTAGAAGTACGAAAACTCTCTATCCATAGTGATTCTCAGCTGGTCGTGCAACAAGTGACAAGTGAATACGAGGCTCGAGCTGACCGTATGGGTGAATATGTGAAAGTCGTAAAGGGTTTGCTGGCAACCTTTGAAACAACAAGCATCACAAAGATTGTGCGCACAGATAATACATTGGCAGATACGCTATCAAAACTGGTCACCTCACCATGCTCGGACATGACTCCTCCCATTTATGTTAAAGTAATGCCCAACTCTAGTTGGACCAAGCAGGATGTAATGAAGATTGATGAAGACAACGACTGGAGAAGCCCTATTGTATCCTTCTTAAAAGAAGGGACACTACCGTCTGATCCCAAAGAGGCATGCCAAGTCCAGCATAGATCAACACCAGGTTCGTGGTCACTGACAATGGTTTTTTGCTCAGAAGATCCTTCGCGGGATCCCTCCTCAAATGCATTAACCATAATGATGCAGATTATGCAATGAAGGAGGTCCACGAAGGAATTTGCGGTCAGCACCTCGGTGGGAGGGCTCTAGCCCACAAAATCTTGCGGCAAGGACTCTATTGGCCAAGGATGATAAAGGACTCCATGGAGTATATACAGAATTGTGCAAAATGCCAGTATTGCGCTCTAGCCTCCCGATGACTAGCAACAAAGTTAAGCACCTTGAGCAGCCCAGTACCTTTCACTATATGGGGGATGGATATACTGGGGCCTTTTCCAGTCGCTGCAAAACGATTGAAATTTGTGATCATAGCAGTTAACTACTTTACCAAGTGGATCAAGGCCGAACCCTTGGCAACCATCACTGAAGCAAAGATGTCAGCCTTCTTCAAGAAATCTGTTATGTTTTGCTTTGGAATACCCTGTGTCCTGATCATCGACAATGGTAAGCAATTTGACAACAGAAGTTTCAAAAAATTATGTACCGAGCTGGTGATCGACCACAGGCAAATGGTAGTGGGATACCTGCAAGCAAACGGTATGATTGAGAATGCGAACAGAACCCTCCTTTAAGGACTCAAAAAGCGGTTGGACGATGCAAAAGGTCTTTGGGCAGAAGAATTGCCAAGTATAACCTAGGCGCACAGGACGACAGAAAGGGTTGCCACCGGAGAAACACCCTACTCATTGACATATGGCACAGAAGCGCTTAGTCCAGTATAAGTGGGAGCAGTATCATTGCGGGTCATAACATATTACGAGCAAGAGAACAACACAGGGATTGAGTACAACCTAGATTTATTGGAAGAATTAAGGGACCAAGCAGAGAAGAAGATGGAGGCGTATCAACAATGGGTAGCAAGACATTTCAACACAAGAGTCAATAAATGACACTTCCAAGTCAATGATCTGGTGCTCTAACGGGTGGAAATGTTAGACCCAAGACACCAAGGGAAGCTATCACCTAATTAAGAAGGACCGTATCGTATTGCAAAGATAGTGAAGCCGGGCAACTATCGCTTGTCGACAATGGACGGGAAAGACATTCCGAGAGCATGGAATTCTGTGAACCTCATAAAGTTCTATCAATGAAATATCAACCATTCCACTATGACAATTTGTTAACAGATTCATGTATGTTTTGTAAAAATTTCAGTAAAGATTTCTGGAAATCTTTGGCCTCACCACTGGAGCTCAAGCACATCGAAGACTCGAGCATCCCCTACAAATGGGAGCTTGAGCACATCAAAGACTTGAGCATCTCCTACAGTTGGGAGCTCAAGCATGTTGAAGACTCGAGCATCCCCTACAGACGGAAGCTCGAGTACATCAAAGACTTGAGCGTCTCCCACAGATATCTTTGGCCTCACCACTGGAGCTCAAGCACATCGAAGACTCGAGCATCCCCTACAGATGGGAGCTTGAGCACATCAAAGACTTGAGCATCTCCTACAGATTGGGAGCTCAAGCATGTTGAAGACTAGAGATGTCATCCTAGAGCATCCCCTACAAATGGGAGCTCTAGGAGTACATCAAAGACTTGAGCGTCTCCCACAGATGGGAGCTCAAGCACGATGAAAACTCAAGCATCCCCTACAGATGGGAGCTCAAGCACATCAAAGACTAAAGCATCTCCTTCAAATGGGAGCTCGAGCACTCAAACACATCCAAACTCAACATAAACTCATAATGGTTTGTATATAATTGTTCGTCGTCAGATTATCTATTACTTTCATTTCATAAAAAAACACCGTACAACACGAATTCAGAGGGATTATAGAGGAATATATACAAAGAAAAGAAGAGGTTAGAAATAGAGTCTAGTCAACAAAGAAAGGTTCATCAACAAGGGAAGGTTCATCAACAGGCTCGACCAAATGAAGATCAGGAAGAGGAGCCCTGATAGCAGTAGTTGCTTCAGGTACGAGAGGAACAACATCAGCTATGTTACCGTCTGCAGGAGTATCATCAGAAGTAGGCAACAACAACGAAGCTTCAGGTCTGAAAGAGGGAGCTGAAAGAATGCTATCCACCGCAACACCCTGTGGGTCCAAAGAGCAAACCTCCCTTATGCCCGACTCTTGTGAAGGAGCAACCTCAACTTGTAAATGCCTCACCTTCTCCCACTCAACGATGAAGGCATCCAAGTTAATTCCAGGGCTAACTTGCTCTGCTTCCACTCGAACTCGTAGTATACCTTAGAGATACAGCCAAACTCTAGCAAGGCCCATATACAACTTGTATTGCTGTGATTGCTTATACCTCTCTATCACAATGCTCTCACCTGATGCGACACGTGCCTTGAGAGATGACAACTGCTTTCTCTTATTGTCATGGGCAGCAGCCAGAACCATCACTTTCTTGGCCTCTGTGTTGAGTTCATTGCGTAAATGGTGATCTCAAGTTCATTCTTCTTCACCTGCTCCTCATCAGCCAATGCCTTCAACACAGCAGCAAGCCTTAAATTCTGTAATTCGTCAACCTGACCTTGTAACACATTGACCTCTTCACTCCGATGGTCAAGTTGTTGCTCTATCTCCTGCTTCTCCCTCTCCGCTACATTTAAAGCCTCTTCTAGTTGGGACGCTCACGCCCAACTCTCGTTAGCCTTCTTCTCGGCATCTTGAATCACACTGTAGCATTCATTAGCACGGTTGAAGAATTCTCCCAACAAGGCTTTCCCTTGGATGCAGGACAACAACTGAATATATATTTAAAAGAAGAAATGCTCTTACCTCAGCCACGTAAGTGAAGGCTTGACCAAGGAGGTTGTAAAACCTTGTTCCCCTATAAATGGCTTTATCCTTGGGTAGCTTTCTCCATAACGACAGTCTGAGCATACTCAGGGTCGTCAAAAATCGACTGCTCCGTTGTCAACCGATACTAAGGTACATACAATTTCCCAGTCACGGCTTCCTTCCCCTTAGAAAGACGGCGGATCAAGCTCTCTGAGCCGCTATCCTCCATCGCTTGAACAGCTCTAGCACCCGTGCCTATAATCCCCAAGCTCTGTGTGGGAGAGTACCCTCGAGGTTCACCTCTGAGCACTTCAATAACTCCTACCTAGCTCTCCAGGGGGAGGTCAGAGCCCTCCTCCCTAAGTCGACGTTTTCTCGAAGCCACCTGAGCAATAGGAAGGTCATCCTCAGACTCCACTTGGACTTCAGCAGGAGGAATTACATCTCCATCACGACCAGAAGCATTGCTCGATTTAGCCCAATTATCCGATATGTCACCTCCCTGACCACCAGGACCAACATCATGCTTTTGACTGGCCTCTTGCTCCAATGCCAAATCCAAAATGTCAGATCCATCAGTGTTGCATGAAAGAAGATCTCAGTATTAACGCTAGAAGACAACAATACAAAGATGGTCAAAACAAACCTAACGAACTTCAAGGAGCTTACCCAGACTCTGACCATACCTCAACAAGCATTGGTCCAGACATAAGTGCGAAGCAAGGACCACTCGTGCATGGCTAAACAGCTTCTCAAGAGCATCCTTCTCCTCAAGCTGCATAGTAGGTCTCTTGTTCACCTTCGTCGTGTTCTACAGTGACCATCGGTTGGGATAGGAACGGCCTCCGTAGGACGAACGAAGAAGAAACTGTCCTTCCAATGAGGTATAGAGGTCAGTATCCCATCGGCAATTTGAAAATTATTTTTTCGATAACGAAAATAGAACCACCCAGGGAACATGTTGTGTCCCGACATGCAATAAACGGTGATGAAAGCCGGAGAGTAGGCTCAATTTCAAGGTCCCTCAACCTAACAAGGAAGCCTAACAAACTCATCCAAGAATTTAGAACAAGTTGTGTAGGCACAAGCCCATAATGCCATAGCACTTGACAGATAAAGGGATGGAGGGGAAAACATAGACCATTTATTAAGCGGACTCATAAACATAGATCTCCCCTTCACGGGGACAGTTAGCCCTTTCTAAGGCCTCTAGAATGCGGAGTTCCATAGAGGTAGGGATGTAGTACAACCTGCTGAACTTCTCCAAATCGACTGGAGATACACGAGAGGCCACCTCCCCGACAAACAGACCAACGGTAGGATCCCATGGCTAGGCCAAAAATTTCGATCGAGGTCTTCTCGGAGCCGCAGTCTTTCTCCTAGGGGCACGACGTTCCCCATTGACAACCCTAACAATTTCACAGGGCATCCCACCCACTGACTTAGATGACCTTGTAGGAGAAGAAGAAGAAAAGTCTGACATCCTAGATCCCATACACTAATCTACCAAAATAACAAAAATGGAAAGTTACTCACCAGTGCAAGATAAGCTGTAGAAGTTGGGAGGAGGTGGACGACATGCTTCCGACTAAAACAATACTAGAGTCTCAAGTTCAACTACACTGTAACTGAGCGATGCGCAAATGGGCACCAACTCCAATAGACACATCTCCTTATCGGCTATTCCAATTCTTCGATGGAAGAACCTACTCAATAGCTTGACGATTCGAAAACCCAAGAGAAAGCACAAACTTTGTCACAATCGTACCCTACCTGTTCGATGGAAGATGATCAACGTCTTAGAAAGGATACATCTACTACAATCCGAGGCCCATTTGTGTAACCCAGTCCTTACTTGCCACATCATCGCATGTGCGACCCCTTCATTTATGATCGAATGACCGCTGCTGTCGTTTCACAGCCATATGAGCAGGATTACCAGCAAATAAGAATAACTTGTGAAAGTACCACGGGTTGTAAATTTCTTCACCAAAGAGATGCTAGAGATTTTACTCCTCGAGCTCCTATACTAGAAGCTGTAAGAGTGGGGGGCATCTTGGACTAGTCAATAGTTGAGTGGTCGAGTATACTACACATCGAGCACATGGACCAACCGCTAGTCATGTGGTCAAGCATACAACACATTACCCATACAGGACAATCAATAGTCGGGCAGCCAAGGCTTCTCAACCACTTCCTATGACCCCAACCTCTCATACCTTATGTATCGATGACCCCTTAGAATGGCTAACCAGGCTTAGATGATTTCTTAACCCTAGGCTAGTAAGGCTATGGTAGGGTAAGGTTTACTTGATCATCAAGCAAGCTAACCATCGTCACCTCTGGTTGAGTTAACCATTGGAACGCCTAACCATGGTCAGGTAGGCCATTAGGGAAGGTTAACTTGGGTTGAGCTAACCGTTACGATATGTTGCCAGGTCAGCAACCCTAGATTGATCTGGTTCATAAAGAAAGGGCACGTGGAGATGCGCCAAGCGATTTGGACCAATGAGGAAGGACCCTAACTTTCTATATAAGGAGGACTTACTCCCCAGCACAGGTAACACTCTCAATCGTCTAAATACCTTGCTAGATTGATTACCCTTAAGTCTAACTTAAGCATCGAAGCCTGGTCCCAGAGCCTCCTCTGGGCCAGTGACTAATCTATGTTGTGCAGGTCCATAGAGATTGGAATCGTGCAACAACAGTCACTATGGCTTCAATGGTTTTTTCTATCATCAAATAATCGGTTGTGAGTGTAATATATTTTCCTTTATTAAAAACACATATTGCCCAAGCACACAATTTCATATCTAGCTTAGCAATTGCCACACAGACCAAAATGTTGGAATTGTAGTATGGGAGGGTAATGTGTGATGGTAGTTACCTGGTTTTGGGTAGGGTGATGGGGGCGTAGGGGAGAGACAGTTAATCCACCATGTGGCGGGGTTAGATAGTTGTGCAGGTTTGGTTTCTCATGTCTAAAAGTAATAAAGTTTCTATGCCTCCAAATGAATAAACAAATGATAATGAAAGTGGAAAAGAAAATATTAAGGGATTCTAGGATCAAGTTGGAGTTGATAAAATACATAATCAAGTTCTTAAAGCAAGAAGCAGAAAGAAATTTTGTGTATAGCCCAATCGGACTAGCAGCCCAAATATGCTTGGTAAAATCACAAGAAATAAATATATGCCAAAGAGAGTCAATATGAGTAGGGAAAAAACCACAAAACTGGTCAATGTGCGTCCATTTTTCCAAATATCTTTTGTGGGGAGTCCTCCATTGCAGAGTCTCCAGAAGAATATCTTAAATTTTGGGTGCAACTGGAGTTTCCATAAGTATCGCCACCAGTGTGAGCAAAGTGAGGAGCAAGCATAGCTATTGGAGAATCCAATATTGTTAGTATCAAGGTTGGATTTAAAATCTCATTTGGTTTGGTTTTGATGACTCTTCCGTTTGTCGCTTTCTCTTGCTTGGCACTCTCGTCGCCAGTTGGCATGGGCCCATTTTCTTTGCCATTAGTTCATGCAACAAAGTAGCCAACTCTTCGGTGATCATATCTTTGTGAAATGTGTAGCAAAGAGTGACATTGGATGCATATTCCTCTACCAATAATGATCTAAGGCTTTACCAACAAAAAAAAAAAAAAAAATTCTTGTACCAATCGGAAATTTAAACTTTATATTATGTAACACTCTCATTTTCTAATAATGTCGAGTACATCCCCCATTTTGTAAACAAAATTACACTTAAATCTATTCTGTTAGATGAAAAGCGTTAAGTGTTAATATGGTGTGGTTACCTTTTTCTTAATGTCAATTCTACCCTTGATCCATGAAAACCCCCAAATTCAATCGATTACAACTTGAGTTTATGTTTAGGGCTATTCTATTCTACAAGTGATTACCGTGGATGATGTTCGAAGAGAATCATGATGATGATGATGATCACTTGAGGATTCCGATTAACCGACAATGATGACCCAAACGACTATCTAAGAAAAAACATAAAATAAACAAGTTGCTGAAGTTGGAGTCTCTTACTCTCTCTATGATTATCCAAGAAGAAGCGAAACAGAAGCAATGTATTGGGGCTAGTTGGAATCTCACTTTATCTCAGTCTATATATAAGAAGAAACGAAAGAGAAGCAAGGTGCACAGGTTGGAATCTCTCACTCTCTCTATGTCGATTCTGGTTTTAGTTCTACTGTCTTATGCAGTTCTATGTTCAGATTCTTAACTGAAGTGAAAAGAGTTGAAGCTCCAGCTTAACCCAATTCAACAGTTGGGTATCATGCATTTTTCAACTAAATTAACTATCAAACCTACATCAAATGCACTTCTATTGAGATTGTAAATCATTGAGTGTAAATGCAGATGGGTTGACCTAGTCTTGTTTCACATTGTATAAGCAACTGAAAATTAGTGTAAAGATGTTAGTGTGACCAATGCTGGTAGAGATTGTTGCTTTGTTGAATAGTGAAGCAATGATAATGCCTAAGTAGGGATGTCAATTGGGTGGTTTCGGTCGTTTGAATCGGTTTCGGTTCAAGAATGTATGAGTCCAAAACCAAACCACTAAAAAATTTTGGTTTTCGGTCGGTTTCAATTTCGGTTTGGTTTGGTTTCGGTTTAATTCGGTTTTTTAGTATCGGGTTACTAACGGTTTGATTTGGGTGTAACTCTTTTCATATACTCACAAAATAAAAATAAACCAAATGCATTCATCCATGATCGGATGATATGATCCAAACAAACATTAAAAAAAAAAAAAAAAAGACACAAAAGGCCCACAGATTGACATTAATTGATGAGAGCTTTAGAAGCGCTCCCCTTCTTTTCAAAAAAAGTGGCAGAAAGACATACTACAAAGAAGAAGAAGAAGAAGAAGAAGCACAGCCGCACAATTCCAAAATTTTCAGCTACTAAAGTGGACTTGGACTCTTGGTCTTATCTTGGAGAATGAAATATATTAATTCATTAATTATTAAGTGACAAACGGCTACAACTCCAAAGAGAATGATATATAGTATAGGACTATAGGTGTCAAATAGGGTTTTAATTTTCAACAAATTATCGGGTGGATCATCGGGTGCCCATCGGGTTAACACGAACCGAACCGAAACTGATAACTTCTAATACCCCTGATCCGAAACCAATCCAATAAGCCCTCGATTTGGCTCGGTCTGGATTTTTTCGGTCGGTTTCGATTGGTCTTATCGGTTCGAGTTCACTTTTGACACCCCTATGCCTAAGACATGTTGTTTCATAGGTATAATTGTCATTAATTGTCTAATCTGTTTCCTGACAAAAAAAAATTGCCTAATTTGGGAAGCCTGGAGTAATAGATAAGTTAACAAATGATTTGAAGCAAAGAATGTTTAGTTCTTCATTTTCTCAAGAAATGATAGTTGATGAGGTTCCTTCTTATAATTGTTGCCTTATGCATTTTAGGTCCATGGGGACTCTTAAGTTAATAAATGATTTGAAGCAAAGAATGTTTCGTTCTTCACCTTCTCAAGAAATGATAGTTGACGAGGTTCCTTCTTGTAAGTGTTGCCTTTTGCTTTTTAGGTCTCATGGGGACTCTTAAGTTAGTAACTGATTTCGAGCAAAGAATGTTTTGTTCAATTTATTTGACCCATTGAATGTCATGCCCATCAACTGCCGCCTGGCATACAATCAAGTCATGCACATACCCATTGCATCAGTTAGAGCTATAGAAAAATGAGGGATGGCCCACTGTCACGATGCACCCCCACTATCCATCCTTTTAACCTATCCAAGATGAAATGAGTGCAATACACTATGCGACACAAGCATGCCATTGTCCTGTTGGCATCTTAGCATACTCACATCTCATACTGTCTTATACTCACCTCAGTGGGAGGCTATGGATATATCCATTAACCTGAATTAATCCATATCATACATGTTTTTACAATAGAGAGTAAAAACAAACATACAAGGAAACAACATAAAAATATTAAAGTGATTATGGGATGGCTTGGTTAATTTTTTAATTAACCCAATAAACCCCAATGTGCTTATGGGCACATCAACTATGCTAAGGAAGTAGCCACTAGCTCCACCCTATCTTCTTTTTGCATCTATTTTCTCCATTCTTCCATTAAAGCTCGAGATCTCCATATTCTTCTTTGATCATCATGTTTTGATCATCATCAACACGTTCAAGGAAATATAATCTCCTCTAAAATTACATTGATAAACCTAGGAAAAATCTGTACATCTTTCTTTTATCAAATAGAATCCTCCGATGAGAAACCAAATCACCAACTTGGTTTGCACATGGGAGTGGAGTACATGTTTCAAAAAGATAGAGAAGAAAAGAGAGAGGAAGAAGCATCATATCTATTCACACAACAGATTCATAAAAACACATCACATGTAACTATGCCACCCATGTATAATTTTGTCAATCCCATAATCACTAGTTTCACATAATTAAATAAACACATACATAAACACTTGATTGGAACATGGAATATGGATGAACTATGTTCAACTACATTAAACATGCAAACATTAATCTTTTATTAATACTTGCATATTAGCACAATATATGTCAACCAATGACATAGAATATATTACTTCTCAAAACACATTTTGAAAAGCAAATCATGGATCAAATACATCATCTAGGTGCCAAAAAATATATAACAATTATATATTAACAATATGGTGGTGATAGTATGAATCATATTCGTAAAATAAACAAATAAAATAAAACAATAACTCGATCCCACAAGCGGGACCCACCACCATGCATGACTCGAAGATCAACCCAACACCCAACCCAGCTAGGTGGAGGGGTGGGTGGCCTTCGCATTGACACATGCAAGGAGGGGCCACAACACACAAATGAGGGGCAACGGCACCCTGGGGAGGGGCGCTGGCACCCTAAAGGGCGAGCGCGCACCCCCACTAATTTTTTTTAAACAGAAAATAAAAATTATGGAAAGACAAAAACTTAAAAAACATAATTGAAAAATATGGATTCTAAACCCTATTTTCAACAAGGGTTTCAAAAACCCAATTTTGAACAAAGTTTTCATATTCTGATCGATGCCTCCACACACAACCATTCCAATATGTTAAGTAATGTCCATTCAATCATAATGAAACCATGATTTCAATGAATAGAAAAATGGGCTTTGATACAATTATTGGAAACAAGACTTTTTCAGGCCAACCCAACATGCACAGCGAAATTTTGAATCGATTCGGATCGTTCTCCATATCATTAAAACCAAACAAGTATGATAACTAATACGAAATAATGAGAACAATACTTACAAAGAGCCGCAAGTGAAGCTCCTCCTCTAGATAATGGTTATTCCTCAGACGGACAATCCAAGTTTTGAATCCCAAGTGTGTAGTAGGTGCAGTTTATGGAGCTTTCAAAATTTCACAAGTTTTAATTGACTATCTAATAACTCTTCTCTTTCCTTCAATAGTGCAACTACTAACTTACTTTTCTTCCTTGTGCAAAAATTAGAGTTCAACACCGATGTGAAGAGAAGAGAAGAGAAGGAGAAAGATAGAGAAATGGAGAGAGAGAGAGGCAATAGAGGAGAAGGAGAATGAGATGCAAAAAAAAATTGGATTCCTATTTTACTCTCCTCCTTTTTATATAATGTGGGGCATTATATTATAATAAAGAAATTCAATTAAGAAACTTAAACTCTTTTAAGTTTCTTAAAACTTTAATTCCTTTTTTTTTTCTTTTTAATTTATAAAAATCTCTCTTCTTTCTATAAAACACTTATTCCAAATAAGTAAATTTATCTTCTTTCTATAAGTCACTTATTCTAAATAAGTAAATCTCTCTTCTTTCCATAAGACACTTATTTCAAATAAGTAAATCTCTCTTCTTTTCATAAACTTAGTTTATCCAATATGACTCAAATACTTGCTCTCTAAGAAAGGGAAGAAGTAGAATCTAAGAGGGATAATGTAAATAATTAAATAACTCATTAACTGCACAATAATTATTTATCCATTCCTAATTTAATTAATCGATATTAATTAAATATCCACCATAACTAAATTATGGTCATACCCCCACAACTATTAACATCATCATTATGGAATATAGGGCATGTACATCAATACCACCACAACCCCATTCCATAGTATATGTCCATATAGGAGTGTGTACGCACGTAAGTCGTGTTTAATCATTTCTAATCACCATTAGAAATATAAAATCATTTTTTAAATAATACAGAGCTCTGATTCAATACGATTGTGCATAAAAGCTCTCTCTCTCTCTCTCTTGATGTTCCCCTAAATGGGTAGTGGAAACCCTGTTGATTAGTTTTTCATTCATATACATTTTTGCTCACGCTCAATATACCGGCCTAGGTCCATTTGGACTTTGGTCATTAATACATCAAAGTGTGTGTGCAAACACCGCAGTGTCAATATACATAGTAAATAAACTATTTCAGGTTAAAGGTATGGTGATATGTTAATTCCCATAAACACTTCCAGTGGTAATACATGAGGTAATATGACAAAAAGATTCTTCGCCAACACACACACATATGTATGCTCACATAAGTGCATTGACATCTTTATGTCTAGTAGTACAACATGTGACAACCATTTATGATAAGGGTGCCCAACACAAACCCTAGTTGTAACTTCCATTTATAAATATATTAATGGACACATTGCTCATTTATAATTCATGTAATAAATCAATAACACTTTATTAAACTGAATCGGTTCAAATTACAAATAAATTGGGTTTGATGGACACAATATCCAACAAAAATCATACTATTGCAGTGTGTCCATTGATGAAGATTAAGAGAGTTAGCAATTGCTTTGGGAATAAAACCATCAATAAAACCAAGTTTGTGTTTGGCTCCAAGTGCCATGTGCATTGCACGACTCCAAGTGGGGTGATTATCACCACACAGAGGTTAAGTAACAAGTATAGCACTAAGGTTATCTAAGTAGTGTAAGAAATATGGGGAGAAACCATCACCAGTGGCGGCAACAACAATGGTGGCAGCAGAATCGACCACGGATAAGAGGAAGATTTAAAAAAATGAATGATAGATGGAAAATAAAGAGATATTCAAATTGTTTGTAGAAAGATGATCATCTTATTAGATTGAGATATACTTATACAAATCAAAGGAAAGAAAATAAGGAAACCCAACAAGGCAATCTTATTTACAAAAAATAATTAAGGAATTCTAATTAAGAAATATTATCTACTAATGAAAATAAGGAATGCCAACAAGGCAATCTTATTTACAGAAAATAATTAAGGAATTCTAATCAAGAAATATTATCTACAGCCGATATGACCTTATCTATACAACCAAGCAAATCAAAAAAGAATAATTCAAAAACTTTACCTAGATTTTATTTCCAATATTCTTATAAATGATAGTGGAAGAGGTTCTTCTTATAATTGATGGGTTTTGCTTTCAGGTTTGAGAGTGTGCTTTTTGTTTTGATAATTTAAAAGGAACAATGTCCTCTGAGTAGTCATGGTAAAATGGAGCTAATTCTTTAACCTTTTTTTCGTTTTTGGGATAGACTTATTACTTCTTAAAATTTTGGTGGATGAGAACCCCAACTGAAAACTAAAAAATAGGATCCAAAACCCTTTTCTTATATATATATATATATATTAGGGGTGTCAACGGTCCGGGTTGGTGCGGTTTCGGTCCGGTTCCACCGGTTTCGGTGTGACTTTGGAATTGACCGAAACCGACCCATTAAGGATTTATCGGTTTCGGTGCGGTTTGGGTTCGAGTTGGTACCGGTTTGGATTTATCAAGTTCATTGCGGTTTGGATCGGTTTTTTAAACCGGTATGGAGCCATTAGGAAACAACCAAATGTTGAACTGCTGAACTTCGGTTTCTTAAATCGATTTGTAACCGGGTTGGTTTTGGTTTTTGGTCTAGTTTGGATTCGACTTTCCATACAAATGTATACAAAACTATGCAAATTTTGATTTTTTTAATGAATTTTGGAGTGTTTCGGTTTCTTACAGGTTTGGTTTCGGTTTCGGTCTGGGTTTTGAGCCGGTTTTGGTTTGGTTTCGGGTTCATCCGGTTTTCGGTGCGGTTCGGTTTGGTTTTGGGGTTGCAATACTCGAAACAGAACCGAACCGAACCAGTCAGGCAGTGTTGTTATCGGTTCGGTCCGGCCGGTTTTACCAGTTCGGTTTAGGAATTGACACCCCTAATATATATACTCATGTTTTGTGGCTAATATTTCACTTGACAAAAATACCCTCCTCAACATATCCTTACGTACTTAAAAATCTATATTAGAGTTTTTAAAAATGTCAATTAGGTAAATACATTTCTATTTTATATTATAAAAAATAAAATAATTTTATAGATTTCCTCTCCTCTATAGCTTTCCTAATTTCGTCGAGTATCTTTATCAATAATGCTTTCCTAATTTCATTTATTTATTTTTTATAAAACTAAACTAATTCCCTCATTTATCAATTTTATAGTTTTTGTTTTTTTGTTTTTGGTTATAAAAATAACTTCTTTATGCGTCTCACACCCTCCACTCTCATCTTTCCTCAATTGCTTTCCTAATTCAAAGAAAATCTACAGTTGAATATTAGTTTCTTTATTCACTTTCCTAATTTAAAGAAAATCTAAAATTAAATATTAGTTTTTTATTTTCATTTAAAAAATAACTTCTTCAAGTGAATCCCTATTTTCTAGATTCTCTCTCTTCTCAATTTCTTTCTTAACCTAAAAGGAAAACTATATTTTCTAGATCTTCTATCCTCTCTATAACTCTATTGCTACTTTTTTTTTCTCTCTCTTTCTTTCTCTCACTTCACTCCCCCACCCATTTTGCTATTTTTTGCTACCTTTTGTTTTTCCTCCATTCTCATAATCTCATCTCTCCTCATTTGCTTTCTTAATTTGAAGGAAGTCTAGAACTAAATATTTAGTTTCTTGTTTATTTCCAATTGTGTAAAGGAAAACTATATTTTCTAGATCTTCTATCCTCTCTATAACTCTATTGCTACTTTTTTTTTCTCTCTCTTTCTTTCTCTCACTTCACTCCCCCACCCATTTTGCTATTTTTTGCTACCTTTTGTTTTTCCTCCACTCTCATGATCTCATCTATCCTCATTTGCTTTCTTAATTTAAAGGAAGTCTATAATTAAATATTTAGTTTCTTATTTATTTCCAGTAATTTAAAGGGAATATATATTTTCTAGATTCTCTCTCCACCATAGCTGTCTTGATTTCGTTGAATTTTTTTTAATCAATAATGCTTTCCTTTTTTTTTTTTTTTTTTTCGTCATCTATATTTATTATTTAAACTAAAATGAGAATATCCATATTTTCTAGACTTTCTCTCCTCGATTGCTTTCCAATTTAAAGAAAATCTATATTTTTATTATGGAAAAATTACATGTACCACCCTTAAAAGAAATCGAATGACATGTAAGTGTCACTTTTTCAATCACTATTTTTTAGGGGTGGTACATATAATTTTCCCTTATTTTGTTGAAACTAAACAGAGCGGGCACTCATCATTTGGCTTTATCAACCTTTCCTCTCTCTTTTTCTTTTACTGTCTTCTTTTCCTCTTTTACAGGGTTTGGAATTGCATCTATTTCTTCATTTCTCTTTGAAATCTTAGTGTTATGAATTCAGATAGCTACGATTATTATATGATTTGGTTCTCTAAGTGTTGTGTAGGGTTTTAAAACTTTGTCACTCATCCCTTCCTGAATCAAAGAGTGTGACTAAATAGAGACAGAGAAACCAAAGGTAATCAACCTCTCTTCTCTCCTTTTCTTTCAGTGTCTTCTTTCCCTCTTTTCCTTTACTTCTATTTGCTTTGTTTTTTTTTTTAAATCTCAATGGTATGAATACAGACATCTATGATTACTATATGATTCGGTTCCCTAATAGTGTTATGTTTTTCCTTATTTCCCTCTATTTTTATTTTGAATGCTCTTTCTATTAGTATATTAAATCATATAGTACAAATTTGTTTCATTATTTTCGATTTTTGAGTATTAAGTGATTTGAAATATGCAACTGAAAAAAAAAAAAAAAAAAAAACTAAAATTTTATTTCAATTTTTGCTTTTGAAATTATTCACTATGCTCTTGAGCTTATAATTGCTGGTTGAACTCTAAATATAGCTGAGTATTAATTAATTATGTTAGAAAATTCTTTCTTGAATAGGTTGCTTAGTTGCTGTAGTATCGAAGGACCATACCAATTATGCGAGTTAATGGTTGGTAATAAGTTTAGGATCCGATTCAGCACACATATGTTGTGAACAATGTAATAGTGAGATTTAAATCACAAATTGAAGACTATTTTGAACCTTTTTTTGGGGTGTAAAATTGACTCTCTTTTTTTTGCAATGATTATGGTTGCAATAGTTACCTTAATTCCCTCTTATTGATTGCATTAGAATTTATTTTCTTCTATTATCTTGCAACTACGGTTGATCGATTACAAGTATATCTCTGAATCCTTTTTTTTTTTAATGAAGTTTGAGTAGTGAGTATGTCTCTTATTAGATTCATGGAAAATGAGTTTATGATCCGATTCAGTGCACTTATGTTAAATCATAGATTGATAACTATTTTGAACCTTTTATTGGGCTGCAATTGTTACAATTGTTTTTTTTTTTCCAGCAATGAATTATGGTTGCACAATTGTAACAATTGTTTTTCTTCAGCAATGAATTACGGTTGCAATAGTTAACTTAATTCTCTCTTATTAGTTGCAACAGAATTTATTTTCTTTTATTATCTTGCTACTGCAGTTGATCAATTACAGATAAATCTCTAAATTCGTTCATATTTTTTTTATTTAAATGAAATTTAAGTAGTGTGTCTCTTCCTCAATAGATTCATGAATTCTCTCTCTCTCTCTCTCTCTCTCTCTCTCTTTCAACTAAGGTCACACATATAGGTTTGATTAGTCTACAGTAATTTTTCTTCAGGTGCAGTTGCACGTATAATCCAAACCCCATAACAACACTCTGGTACTCTTCCCAATTTCAATTGTATTTTATGAAATAGAACTTTTTACTACCGGTGGATTTGTTGTTCGAATTCACTAGAGAGACCTCCATTGATTTCTAGGGTTTATTCTGTATTTGCATATGATTAATTTTTTCTCTTAAAAACTTTCCTCTTTCTCTAACTACCAGTCATAGGGTTGTGACCCGCTCTTGCATTCCATCATACCTATGGCAATGAGCTCTTCTTATGGTGGTGACTTTAAGCCTTTTAATCTCACTTCGGACTTAAATTTTAGAATCTATTTATTCTAATTTTCTGATTATTGTTTGTTTCTCAAATTGGGTTAGCAACTTGACCTTTAGAAAAAAAGGCAAATACTTCAAGAATTTGTTTGGAGTTGTTATTGAGTGCAATGGGCGGATGAGTTCATGCAGGATCAATTTTTCTTGACACAGTGGTGATTGTTTAATGCTTGGTATTCATTCATGTTATTGATCTATTCTTCACATGCTCATATGCTTATATGGATTTTCATAAATTAAACATTAAGATACATGCAAGAAACTCTCTGTTTTTTATTTGCATCTAATTTTGATCTCTTTAGGGATGTTAGAAACAAAACATTGTCCAGGCTCCAAAAAAATATTATTTTCTTAATAATTTGAAATTTTTGAATTGGTATTTAATCTATTTTTAGTAGCTAATGTGGTTGTGTTTTATGAGGAATTCTCAATATGGGATTCTAGCTATTTTTCTTTACCCTAATTATTATTTATTTTGTTCGTTTAGGCTCTGCATACTTTTTTATACCTCCCTAAGTTGTTGACTTGAGATAATTTGGTGGCACACATTCAAAAGTTTAGGAATGGTAAATTGTTTGAATTTATGGATACATCCATAGATACTAATATATGTTTCCAATGATTTTCGTTATGTTTGTACAATTATGACTTCATTGTATTTATTGATGGAATTTCTCTTAACTTGTTGTGTATCTACATTCCTTATTCTTTCAAATTCTTCTTCTCTAACACAAAATTGAGGTAATTACCTTTATTATAATTTGTGTGTATAATTATATTTACATTCTTGATATCCTTAAATAAAGAATTTTGGTTTTCTTTTGTGACCATGGTGAACTTATCATGGCATGTGGTTGATCTAGGTGATACTCTATCCATTTATTAAACACCACCCAAAAAACACTTCAATTGTTTGTGCTCTAGGCTTCATCAATTGCAATGCCATTTTTTTGATACAATAGCTATTCTCTTTTGTTATAGATTTTTTGAGATAGTTGTTTATTGTTGAATCGAGTACAGGAGTTCTTACTCAAAGCAAAGTGACCGTATAGATTATGGATCATAATGCATAATCAATCCCAACTGAAAAATTGAATTATGTGATTTTCCCCGAGTTAGATCCTAATCTGACTCAAGATAGAGTGGTCTTACTAATCTTCGTTGAATCTGTTCCCCTACTAGATTGAGTTGGAATTTAGGAACCTGGGATCATTCTTCTGGCTTATAATGCCTATTGAGGGCATAAAATTACAGAATTTAGTAGAATGACATTTTACGTCTACCCAAACAAGATTCTTATGTGTTTATAAAAAAAAAATTCTGAAAATATGCCAAGCAAACATCTGCCACCTTTAAAACTAGAGAGTTATATTAAGATGGTCTAAGGATGTGTATGTGTGTGTTTTTTATTATTATTATTATTATTATTATTATTATTATTTAATAGGAATAGAAATTGCATTAAGGAAATTCAAAGTGTTAAGCATAGTTTGGTATGCAAAAGATTTGAGGGTAAGGACCGAGTCAGTGTTCTACCCAAAAAAAAAAAGGACCGAGTCAATGGGCTTGAGCCAAAAAATTGTGAGGAATGATGTCATGGACATCAAAAAAAGATGGGATGATGCTCCAAGGCCACGATTTGGTACTTTTCTCCAACACAAGTTGTTCCAACTCCTTCGAATCACTCCAAACATCCATCTCTTGCCACCCATAGTCTCGAGCTTGCTTTAATCCATAAACAAAACTCCTTGTGACCGCTTCAATAATTTTTCTTGTCATAAAATAGTAGTTAATGATACACATTTTCGATGAGTAATAATGTAAAAAGCCCATGCGGAGATGTTTTGAACAGAATTGTGTATTCCAGTACAAATCAAAATAGGTGAGTCAAAATGAGGAGGATTCAAAATTATTGCTCCTGGTTTGGGAATTTGCACCCAGTTGGGTTCCTGTTGCCTGCCAAAAGAAATCCATTGGTTCGCATGTTTAAAGGTGACACTATTTCTATGAATTAATTCAGATCAAATAACAAAATATTATGAAAGAGATAAAAAAAAGTTACTATGGTTGTAGTCAAGAATAGTATTAGAATTAAAAAAATACATAATAAGTTGCTTAAAAGAGGTAGTAGAGAGATTCTCATAGTGTAAACCCAAAGGGTCAGCAGCCCAAATTCTCTTTATGAAATCACAAGAGATAAAGGTTTGCCAAATTGACTCTCGGTGGGAATGACAGAAACCACTAGTAGAGTCAATATTCATCCATTTTCCCATAATATCCTTGTGGGAATTCCTCTAATTACAAGTCTCTATAAGAAAGAGCTTGAATTTTGGGTGTGTTTGAAGTTTCTAGAAGAATCTCCACCAAAGTGAGCATAGGAAAAAGTAAGAACACTTGTTTGAGATCCCAACATGGTTAGTAATTAGACCTTCAAAAATTTTGTAGCCATTTTAAAGTAATGAGGGCCCCTTTTTCTTATAAGTTGCACCACCATCTATCATGATTATTACATGAAGTTCCAGTACGGGGAGAAGGATGTGTTTGATTGTTCCCTAAGGAACAAATCATTCTTGCTACAATAAGTGGATGGATTTATTACTGAAACCGAATGCAAACTAAACTCAAAACTAAATTATAAGACAAAATGTTCTTATTTCTCTTTTTTAAATACTTGTATGCAACACCGAAATGAGACAATATCTTACATATAATAACCTAATGAAAGGAAACCAATAAAACTTGGATTGAATTGAAAGCAAACTTTAATTTAACAGTGTAATTTTGGTTCAACCCAGTATTGGACTAAAAATCAACCCAAGCGACTGATTACACACTTAGTAAAAGAGAATTTTTTTAGTTATACCCCTTAAGGTGTCAAATAATATGTATCATTATCCTTTTACTCTTTTTGTAAATTTTCCAAAGGGTTAATATTATAATTTCACTTGTATATTCAAAAAATGTGAAGGGCAACAATAACTTTTGATACTGACATAATGAAAAATAAAGTTTAAATTGTTTTTTGAAAATCCTTATATAATCCAGACAATTAAAAGAAGGTTTCAAGTTTTAAATAGTTAAGAAAAAGAACTTTGTAGAGATGGTGCACAGTGTTCTGATGAGTTTATTTTTCTACCCTCCTTTAAAAAGACATTGCTACCCCTAGTTGGGAGAGGAGAAGGACAAACACAAGGAGTATTAATTTAGGTTGCACTCCAAGACTAAAAACAATTTCCTAGTTTTAAATAGTGTTATGTTCAAATTGTCAACATTAAAAAAATTTAAAAAGTAATACAACATCATGTGGGAAAAAAGAACCATAACCTGTTGTTGGCGTAGGAAATGCCTAGAAATAGGTTGCCGAAAAATATGATGTTGCCCTGTGCTTAAAGTAGTGAAGATGCTGGCACATGCTCTCTCATTGGTCACATGCGTTGGTGTTTCTTATGTCAACCGGACATAGTTCTTTTGCTCTTTAATATTATTTTTGGGTAGTAGAACCCTACTGATTTGGCATAGAACCACCAATGTGTAGGACCAATGAGGAGGCTTGTAAGAGCATGGCTAGGGAAGGCATAACAGTCTTTTTGCACTTGTTTAGTTTGGGCATTAAATTGCCTACCAGACGAGTCCACATCTTCTACAACAAGTGGTGAGATGTGATGAATATCAAACGGTTGAGAGCATCTCAACACATACCCTAAGGGGTTCTTAGCCACCCGATGCTCACTGTATCGGTGCAGTGGCTGCAGACGATTCTCACACCTACTAGACTAGCAGAGATTTTTTTCCCTTTATTTTTCTTTAAGGCTATGTTTGGTAGCCAAGAGAAGAAAATAAAGGAAAAGAAAAAAAAATAATTGGTTTACAAATTTTCTTTATGCTTGGTATGTCTTCGTCTAAGAGAAGATTCAATTTTTGAATTTTAAAATTCCTCTTGGAATTGTGAATTTTTCTTTTGAAAAAAAAAAAAAAATTGCCAAAAACAGGAGAAAATATCAAAAACTTTTTTTTTTTGTTTTTTTTCTTTTATTCTCTTATAATGGTGACCAAACATACATACTTTTTTTTTATTTTCTCATCATTTTATTTCTTTTCTTTTATTTTATGTTCTTCTCTTAGCTACCAAACACAAAGATAAGGTTGTGTTTGGTAGCCAAGAGAAGAAAAGAAGAAGAAAAAAAAGTACAAAAATTTTCTCTTTGTACTTAGCATGTCTTGATCCAGGAGAAGATTTAGTTTTCGAATTTCAAAATTCCTCTTGGAAATTGTGAAGTTTTCTTTTCTTCTTACCATTTTATTTATTTCCAACAAATGTTTCCGTTGGCCCCGTAGGGACCCACATGATGAATAGTGTTTTCTTTCTCTCTTGTTTTTTCTTTCCATAGAGTTGACGTTTCTTCTTTTTTAGTAACACTCTCCTTCGTAGAGCTCAAGTTTCTTCTTTTAACTTTCTCTATGTATAACATCTTCTCCTCCACATATTTGTGTTTGATTGTCAAGAGAAGAAAGAAAAAAAAAAGAAGAAAAAAATATAAAAATTTCCTATTTGTGTTTGACATGTTCTATCCAAGTGAAGATTTAGTTTTTGAATTTCAAGATTCTCCTTGGGAATTGTGAAGTTTTTTTTTTTTTATGATAAAAAAAAATCTTACCAAAAACTCAAAAAAATATGGGAAAATATAAAAATTCTTATTTTATTTTATTTTTTTCTCTTGTCTTCTAATGATAACCAAACATACATACCTTTTTCATTTTTTCAACATTTCATTTATTATTTTATCTTTTCTAGATTCTCTTATCTTTCCTTTTCTTTTCTCTTGACTACCAAACATACCCTAAAAGAATCGATACCTGATTGCGGGACAGCGTACGCGTAGATATAGGGGAGACGAAAAGAAAAAGAAACTTTGAAGAAATGAAAAGGGTATTATTGTCATTTTACTGAAGGCCGAAGTTTTCAGCAAAGCCGTTTTACGGGTTTACGCCCACAGTACCTACCATCGTTACTCTGACACAAGCAAGCAAGCAAGCAAGAACCGTCCTCCAGTCTCCAGTTGCGTTCCTTAAAACGTGCCCTAATCTCGTGACTCACGTTAATTCTTCCGGGGGTTTTAGCCTTTTTTCCTGGTGTGGTAATGGAGCTAGGGTTTTAGGATTCCCCTAGTCCTTTTTAGCGCCTAAACTGCCCTGTAAAAAAACCGTAACCCTTCTTCTACTCCACCTTCTCTCCCCTTTCCGCTCTCTCCGTGCTCCAACCAAAGCCATGGATAGATATCAGAGAGTCGAGAAACCGAGGCCAGAGTCGATGATAAACGAGAATGAGATCCGAATCACAACCCAGGGCCTGATAAGGAACTATATCAGCTATTCAACTAGTCTCCTTCAAGTAATCTCTCACTTCTCCACAGCTCCAGTTATCTGAACCTTTTAACATTTTGCTTATATTATTGTTTCCATGTTGTGAGTAATTTTTTGTTCTTCTTGATGGGTTTGAAGGTTTTGTAAGTTATCCATTGTAGTTCGCTTGAATCTCGTTGGTATGATAGGTTAATGGGATTTTTCCAGTTCAGTCTCATTTCAAATTCTATATCTATATCTATGCATGCAAGCATGTTGGCCTTATATATGTCTGATGCTTTCCTTCCTGCTCAGTGTTCTATCTGTTTGGAATTTGGATACGGAAAATGATCTACATTGCATTATTGTGCTGTGTTGGAAGCAATTTTCTCTCCTTTTGGCTCCATCTGGTTGGGTGTCGAATGTTGTACAAGTAAAATAAAATATTTTAGATAAGAGTTGAAGCAGAGGTACCTATCGCAGTTCCATGTAGCCGATCCCATTTAATTGGGAAAAAAGGCTTGGTTTTTGTTGTTGTAGTTGAAACATGGGTAGTTCTTTTCATATAACAAAAGTCTCAAGGAATTTGGTTGAAATTTTTGGTCACTATATTGGCTAAGTTTGGGTTAATTAAACAATCGTTAGTCTTTTGAGTAATACAGTTAGTGTTTGCATTATCGTTGCTATTATTTGGAATGCTTCCTTTTCTCATTTTTGTGTGGCTTACTGGTTGATATAAAATGTTGTAATGTAAGTAAAAAATTTAAAACAACAATGACGTGTGAACTTTCCAAGTGTAACTAATTTATAAACTCACTAGGTATATTAATTAAAGTTTTGACTAGATTCAGAAGACCCTTGTAAAAAATATGTAATTCGAAGCACTTTGTTTAATTGTCAATTTTTCTCAAGATGTCAACGTTGCCTTGTATACTATGGGTCTATTCTTGTCAACCTTTTTCAAAATGTTACTGTTTCCTAGTTTACTATGGGGATATTCTTCTTAAAATGTTGTACAGTGATCCAATCAGATTGAGCATTATGTTGTCTTTGTTACTTGGTTGTGTAGAGTGTGTCGAAAAGTTTGTGAAAACTCACTTTTTGGACCAATTCTCCCTCTTTCGTATTTTTGGTTGTTTGAGAAAAGCTTAGTCTCAGTAATAATGCTTCTCCTACCCACTTTGTCATTCTTCTTGGGGAAAAAAAAGAGATTTAAGAATCCGACCAAATCACCAAATGCAATTTTTTATGAGATGGTGTATAACCTTTAAAAAGCTTGGGTCCACTCATTTTCTTCTTCTTTCTTAGCACAGCCTAACATAAGCCTTGGAAAATATGTCATTTTCTTCCACTTAATTTGAAATCAGTTAACTTCCCCACATTCTCCTACAAGGCTACACTTTCACTACATACTTTCCCATGCTGCATAAAATCCAACACAAACAGAAAATGAATGAAAAAAATTGGTGCACACTCCTTATAAAGGTTTCACACTCCTCCCCACAAAAATGACTAACTGATTATATTGGTTGGGAAAAGCACTGTTCCCAAGACTATCGCTTTCTCAAACTATTAAACAATGAAAAGTGAGGGAAACTTGTCAAGAAGAAAAAATTTCACTCTCCTATAACTCTCTGGAGAATCTAGCATTGCTTTACTGTTTTTCTTAGTGGACTCCTTATGTTTCTTGAACCTCAAGGTTTTCCACCCTCGACTGCACTATATGTTGTGAGCCTGTTGCTTGTCTTGTGTTGTGGTCAAGGTTGTTGATGCTGTTACATGTAGGGTTAGATAGGGATATTTAAGCTTATTTTATGGGTTATTTTATAATTTGAATCTTATTATTATTATTTTTTTAGTATAAGATTTAGTTATAGAAAGGAGTGTAGATTCAGTTTTAGAAGCTAATGGGAATTCTTGTTTGATTGGTATTTTATCTTTTAGAGATTCTATATATGTATGCAGTCCCATTGATATGGAGAACAGTATTGATGATTGAATAAAATCCGAGCTTGGTTTGCCTTTCACAGCTGTGGAGCTGTACTTGTTCTATACTTTCTCTTTATCTGTGAATCTAAGTTTCTTTCTCAGGTACTCTCGTATTTCTCCTTTCTTCCTTTTTCCTGTTCTCCATCTTCCTCTCCTCTCAAGTAATATTCTTCTTCCCCATTTCTTATTGTTTCTCTGTTATTTTAATTTCTCTGTTGCTAACGAGTCAACCTAGTGGTGAGAGATTTGTTGAATCTCTTTCGTACCTTTCCCACTCATTATCAAACTTAGGGATTAGAGTTGCAATTTCTGGATGACCCTCCCTGAAGAATCCCAACCCAAAACCCTGCTGCAATAACTGAAAATCTGGCCTTTTCTCTCTCCTACTGCAGACATAATTGCAGAATTTGTTTTTCTTCAATCTTCGACTTTTGGGTCTGTTATTGGGTTGGATTTGATAGAGTTGGGAATTACAAACCTGTTCTTAATTTCTCCTGAGATTTGGAGCCCTGTTTGAGGGGCTGGGTTGATTGCAAGGTGTCTCGTTGCCACTGGTTTCTTGTTATCTATTGTGTAGTTAAAGAGGATATAAACTTCCCTTATTTATGAGTAAGATCCTTTACTTCACATATTATACTCAAGCCATGGTTTCTAAATTTTAATTTGGTTTATCTCCATTTCCCTTTTAAATACCAGAAACATGTCCCCATATTCCTTTTTATCTGAGTTGGGGATGCCCTATTTATGTGTAATCTGATATTTTTCTTTTCATTTTAGTACTATTTGATCCTTTGAATAATTTCCTTTTAGGAGATATATGCAAAAGATGAGACTTATTGGTGACCATTTTATCCCTTTCTCGTGTGACTTGTTAAATTTAATTCAACAACAACAACTCAGGCTTGTTAAATTTAATAATATGGTCAATTGTGCATCTTGGTATGGGGGCTGTGGTGATTCTGAGTAATGGTGCCTGATTTATGGAAGTAGGGACTATATTTCTTGTTGGTAGAGAATTCTGGAGACAGTTTCAGCCACCACATTTTGATATACTGACTGATGAGAAGATTTTCCCTGGTCTCCTTCTTTGAGTTTGGAGTAAGGAATTGGTGTACCATTGTCATTATATGTCACAGGGTAGGATTTTTGTGTGATTAATATTTGATTGTATTTGTTATTTATATTAGAGGGCGGACCTCGGCACAATAGTAAGGTTCCATTGTGAACTAGTGGTCATGGGTTCAAGTTGGGAAACAGCCTCTTAGCGAAGCGGTGGTAAGGCTGTTACATTATGACCATTCCCGGACCCTGCAGTGGTGGGAGCCTTATCCACTGGGTTCGCCCTTTTTTATATGCTATTTATATTGGATTGTCCCCAGTGAAGGCAGGGATTGGCACCATGATCACCGCAAACTTGTTATCTTAAGTGGAGATTGACACCAAGGATACTCTAGTGAATGATGGTGCTATGCACAAACAATTTCTACCCATCCTTTCTTGTTCCAATGGGAAGTTGCAGTGTGGCGTAATTGTTTGAATTGGTCCTTATTTAACCCTTCACACTAGCAGCAATGAATGAGTAAAAATACCCTTCCTATCCTTTCCTATTCCAATGGCGAGTTGAAGTGTGGTGTAGCTGTTAGAATTGGTTCTTATATAACCCCTCACACTAGCAGCAGCTAAGAGCGAGTAAACTGACTTTCTGTGATTACTCCAGAAATATTGTAGTTCAGTTTTGAGTCATTGGAAATGTATGAGTGTAGGCTGGATAAGGTTGTTAAGTTGTTACATTCAGAATAAAAAAAATTAAATATTGCCCTTATTGAATGCATTTGATTGTACAACTGAATTTCTGCTTTGGGAATGTGGTAAGGAAAATCAGTTGAGATGGTTTAGTTTTGTCCAGCAGAGGTTAGTGCTCTGGTGCAGCAGATGATGACGCTGTTTAGAAAGACAATGAGAAAGGTGCATGACTTGAGGCATTATGGTAATTTGGAGTCTTGATGAATGTCAGGTGAGTCATGTCTTGTGACCATGACAAAAAAGATGAACTTGCTTGATAATGACATAAAGATAATTAGTGGAAAGAACTGATTAGCAAAGTTCTTGTATGGGTGTTCAGTCATGGGTGTCTAGACGGGCAAATCTGGGAATGGTACCAACCAATATGGTGTAACTTGGGGGAGATGTTTTGCCAGGCTGAGGCTCATTGTCAGTTTGGAGGAAGACTGCCAAGTCCTAACCCTGACCCATGAATAAGTGCTTGGACCACGCTAGTCTGTCTTCAATTGGAAACTGACTAGAGGTCTGACTAATGTTTACTTACTTTTCTCATCAAAAAAGAAAGTAAAAAAGGAATCTGATCATATGTTTAGGGCACTTTGTTTAGGCCAAGCCCAAGCAATGATTTTCATATCCCATCCAAAACATGCTGGGCTTTGATGCTTGTAGTTTATTACAGATTTCCGGACAGGTCCACATTGGCACAATTGAGCTACTTTGGCCTTTCGATTCTTTCTGTTCCTATCATAGTATGTCACTGATTACAATTTTTTCTAGTGCTGCTTTTACTGTTTTTTTAATAACATAAAATCTGGTTGACGCCTTTTGGGGAGGGTGTCAAGTAGTTTATAGCTTGAGTATTCTTCCCTCAGATCCACACTACAAACTATCTCAATTGAAAGGCTAGACTTTAATTTCATTTTATTCCCTTCCCTCTTGCATGAACCTACTCTTTCGCAATTCATTTCTGCAACTCATCTCCCATCTCATCTCATCCATCTGTGATATCAACGGCAACGACAATGGCTACTTCTGCAATATTGATGGTGCAAAGGTTTCAGTGTCAAGTTTCTGACAGCATTTTCACCGTTTAAATTCTCCTTTCATACATATGGTTCATCCTTTTGAAGGGGAGGTTTAGATTTTAGGTGCAAATATGAAGATTTCATAGATTAAGGTTTCAGGTTGCCAGAAAAAAGTTGTTAGAAATGGAGAAGATAGCTGGTTCTCAGTCACAGTTCATGGAAGTTCAAGGTTCAGTTCACGTTCATGGAAGGATATTCAAGGTCTCAAATAGAGGTGTCATTGTGTCAATAAGCCTCACCCCTTTAGTAGATATGAAGTATGTATATGTATTCTATTCTGCCTTTTTTACTATTTTTGGCAATTTCAAGAATTGTTGTCTTCTTTCTCAAAAATTTTAAGATTTCTTTTTGTTATTTTCTGTTTCAAAATATTTGTGCTAGCTGGTGCCAGATAAAATTTTTTAGTGCCATCAAGTCATTTCCTGCTTCACCTTTAAACCTGGTCATCAGGATTCATGTAGATGTACTGTTGCCCCACTCTTTCAGAGTTATTGCTGATATATACAATCTATATGATGCTTTATTCAGGAGAAAAGAGTGAGAGAGATTGTCTTGAAGGCAATGGGACAGGCAATCAGCAAGACAGTGGCCATTGCTGAGATTATAAAGGTTTATAAGTTTTTCACCCTTGTTGTGATTCTTTAATACAGATCTATACTCAGATGTTTACATATGAAAACAGAAGAGAATCCCAGGATTATATCAAGAAACTACCATCGGCTCAATTAGCATAACTGATGTATGGGAGCCCATTGAGGAGGGACTTGTGCCGTAGGTCTCTTGTCCATCCTTTTATTTTATCTTGTATAGAATGCATATTACTGTTAAAATACATTTGGTTATAAATGTGCTCTGCAGCTTGGAGATGACGCGTTATGTTTCGATGATTTCAATCTCTTTGTCAACAAGGGAGCTAAACAAAAACTCTCCTGGGTAAATTCTCTGAGTTCTGAAGTGTCCTTTTGTTAAACTTATATGATTTCCCAGAGAATTACTAGTAATTTTAGCTAACTGAGATGTTGTTCTTTAAGATTGAATGATGAAAAGCAGTGTTTTGTGGTAATAGGTATCAAGCTCCATCACGTGAGCAGCAGCAGCTGAAGCAGCAGTATCAGCAACCGAAGCAACAGTATCAGCAACAAGCTCCTGCTCCAATCAGTGGTGCTAATGAAGGTCATATTTCTGCTAAAGATGAGGAATGTTGCACCATATGTACCTTTTTAAAAATTCTCAAACATGGTTTCCATATTCTTTATGTAGATTCATATGTGCGGGGACGTGGACGTGGTCGTGGTAGAGGGAGAGGAAGGGGTTGGGGGAGAGGTGGATATGGGAATACCCAAGGTATTATACATTGTTTGTGATTTCTTTTCATTTTTTTTTTCTTTTGGGTAGATCTTTTATGTTTTTGTGCTTCCATGTAAACAAATTCATTGTTTTGGGGACAGAGAATGGTGGCTATTGGAATTGGGGTCGAGGTGGCGGCCGAGGCAGAGGTGGGGTCTATCGTGGTAAGTGCTTATTGGTATATGCCTAATAAGCAAAATCTGTCTGGTTTAGAGGATTCTCTCACTCCATGGACTTTTATTGGTTTCAAGTACAAGATACATAGGCACTGTTTGTTTGTCTGATTTGGAGGATTCCGTCGCTTTTCTGAGTTCTTTTTCACACACCCTTCCTTTGGGGGTTGGGGTGGGGGTGTGGTGGGGGAGATACAGCAGGTGTGAGTGATTCAATGCCCTATTACTAGAACCGTATCGTAAAGAAAAAGACAAATTACAGATACATGAATACTCTTTTGGTTATTTGTCACTGATTTCATGTTGATATTGCGATCAGGCATTTTCGGGGGTTATCCAAGCTACTTTTTCTGTGAACAGGTGCTGGATATGACAGAGGCAGAGGTGGAGGCAGGGGTTATGGTCGTGGACATGGACGAATGGGTGGCCGTGGGAGGGGTATTTGGAACTAGGCCTAGGTGTTGGGGTGGAATGTTTGTTTTTGCTCTAGCTAACTGCTTGCCTTGCCGTAATAGGGAAGAGAATTTGGGAACTGTTTTCCCAGCATCAAACTGTGGCTCTCTGAAGAGTTGTTGAAGCAGTGTTTTGTTCATTTTGTCTATGATATGAATGTGGGTAGGCTTGCTTTGTGTTTGTTGATTTTCTGTGGCCAAGGGCAGGTGATTACTCAGTTGCTGTAATTCATTCCCCTCTTACCGCTTGAATCTCCCTTTGTAAATATATCCCATTTTTCTTGGTGTAAGCATTTGCTTCTGAAGTCTCTATACCCCTTCTTTTTTCCGAAGTATTTCTTTGTTAAAAGGGCTTCTCTTTGCATGGAATATTGTAAATATTGACTATTTAGAACATGGACAAACCAAGGGCTGTTTTTAAAGAAACAGTTCAGCCATTGAGAGTCCCTATTCTGCAATCTATTTTGATTGCAATACTTCTGGCAATTGAGTCCCATTGTGCAAACTACTGATTTTAGGGCTCAATGGTTTTCCCTATACTAGGAGTTTGGACTATCTTGTCAAAAGTAGTAGTTATTGCTCAAACTAGATTTTTCAATAGGGAAATATGGAAATTTGTATGGAAGCTGAAGATCCATCTTAGGTTTAAGATTTTCCTTTGGAAGATTTTGATTGATGGTGTTGCTATTGAAGATAAAATGAGTTTTGTAACTTCTGTTGATGGCATTGATCATCTTTGTCACCTTTGTAAATTGAAATTAAATGTGATGTGATATTTATTTCGCTTTCATTTTCCAAACATGTGCGGGTTGCTGGTGCCATTGGGATTTGAGTACAGAATCTCTTTCGGCTTTCTCTCTTATTAATCTTTTTGAGTCCATGATATGTTTTCCATCATTGTTTCTCATCGACTAGTCTAGATTTCTCAGTATTGTTGCAATTACAATTTTTTTTTAATTGAAAAATAAAAATATCCATTAATTAGAAATGAAACTTAAAACATGATGTTTGAGCCAATGCTATCGATGTGGAAGTTCCATTTCGTTGTTGGGCCTCACAAAATTGGGTTATAATTAAAATATTATACAATGTACTGTATTTGGAATACTCCAAATAAGTTTGTTTTCTAAAATGTTTACGTCATGTCCCCTGGTTTTACTTCGTATCATCAATAGGTGAGTTGCTGATTTGGATCTTTTTGGTATTCTGTCACCCCCAAATGAGCCTGATATGACCTTTTCGGAATATCATACATTACCTTCTACTGATCATCTGGTTAATTATATGCGATGACTGCTATGATAAGTCTACTGTTTTTGTTGGCTGGGCTGCGGTTTCTCAGTTTTGCAATTTATTAGCTCTGTCTCTATGAGTTCTGGCTATGGATTTTAGAAAGTTGAGTATTTGGGTGAATGATGCTTAGATTGTGAGGTGGATTCTATGGGGAATGAAGGCGGGATTTACTTGTGACATTTTCCAAGTCTTATAATCTATCTATCTATCTATATATTTTAATTCTTGGAAGGTGAATGTTGATATAATTTTTAAGACTTCCATTAAGCACACCTTGGGCCACTCATACGGGGTGTTTAGTACTCTTCACTGTTTTCAGTGAAAGTTGAATGCTTCTTATCAAACCCTAGTATGACCCAGTCCATACAATTGTGGGGTTAGTATGGACCTATGGGACTAGTCAGGCGGAAGGCCTTGATAAAGAAAGCGTTAGCAAAAAAAGAAAGAAAAAACTCTCATAAGTGTCTGAGTCGTGGTTGAATCAGAGTATGAAAATAATGATCTGGAACCCATCAAACTATCTATATCCTGGTGTGTGAAGTTTTTTTTTTTTTTTTTTTTGGATCAATTTTTCCTGCACCCATGGTGAATAAGAATCCGGGATCCAAGCACTTAGATGAGGGAGGAGGTTTTTGACCCTTCACCGGTTCAACGTGCAGCGACGGAAAACTTTATACTCTTTTTTTTTTTTTTCTATTTCTTGATAAGTTATTTCAGAGACAAAGAAATAAAGAGGTTGTTGGTAAATTAATTTGAACCCACAGGGACCTATAACAAAGGAATTCTTATAAAGAAAATCTAATCAAAGGGATAGAAACTTCAATAAATCAACAAAACTTACCATTTATAGAAAGATATACAAAATATTCTGAATAAAACTCCAAAAAACCACAGATCTGTGGAAATCTTTGCTTTCTTAAATCTCAATTTCAATTAATGTTTCGATCAACACCAACTAGCTTGAAATTATAAATCGATAGAAGCCAATCTCTTGTCCGATTCTAGGTGTTTGTTTTTAAACCAGGGTCTTTAGTGAATCAAACTGGAACATTAATTGCAGTAAAGAGTGGAATATGATTCAAAGAACACAATCATTGGCATGGATCAAGATGGATAGATATGTCCCTTCGTATTCTTAAACTATGAAATCAGATCAGATTTTTTTTTTCTTCTTTTTGGTAAATATTATAAAACAAAATTAGGCACTCAAAAGAGTGAATTTTGCAGGAAGTTTCCAACCATATGATATTTTTAGTATCAAATTGGAATGATCTTATTGTATGATCCATTGAATCCAACCATATATTAAAAAAAAAAAAAAAAAAGAAAAAAGAAAAAGAAAGGGCGAAAAACCCAACCATTGTTCTCTTTCTTTCTCTTCACACTTCACACCCTTTCATCTTCTTTAAGAGTCTCCTACGACTAATAGAACGGAGCCCTAGTTCCACCGAAGCCGGCCGCTCTCGTTTCTTCGCTTCCGACGACGGTTCAACCTTACAGCACGGTGCCGGAGGAGGTAAACTTCCTCTCTCTCTCTCTCTTGATAATTTTAATTTCCAAGGAGAAAAGAACGTTACCCGCGCTCTGCGCCAAGAGTCTCAGGACAGAGTAGCGAAATTACTACCCTACCCTCTGTTAGATGTTTCAACCTCAAACACATGTTTCCGTTGGCCCCGTAGGGACCCACACGATGAATAGTGTTTTCTCTCTCTCTCTCTCTTGTTTTTTCTTCCCATTCTTGGAGTCGAAGTTTCTTGTTTTTTTTTTAGTTAACACTCGTTTTTCTTGGAGCTCAAGTTTCTTCCTTTTAACTTTCTCTATTTATAACATCTTCTCCTCCACATAGGTTCTGCTTTACTTCTCTCGCTTATGGGTTTCATGAGGAGAGACTAGTAAGGTAGTAAGATCTCTCTCTCTCTCTCTCTCTCTCTCTCTCGTGTGTTGAATGCTTTTGGCCATGATTGCATCCTTGCATGGAGGGTTAATCTGTTATGTTGAACTTGATCTCTTAGAATTGCTTTAAAAGAATTGAGAGTTTTGAGAGTTCAGAAACTTGAAGGAGTGGATTGACTAGTCAGAATCGATTCATCTGAATTGGGTTATTGTTAGTTTGGAATGTTAATGGAAACGATTATTGAAGCAAGAATTATAGTGCTGGAGCTGGGTTCATGAGAAAAATACAGCTAATTTTCTGGTTGGGAGATGGTGCTATTAGGAAGTAATGGATGAAGGAACCTGTGAAATTACCCACTTCTATTCTCTCTCTCTCTCTCTCTCTCTCTGCGTTTTTAATGGCTCCCAAGTAACCCAAAACGGTCCTAAGACCCTGACTACTACTGGTCCCAGTGGGTAGGCCCATGAAAAAGCTAATCAACAATAAGTAATTGAGAAGTTGCAATTCTTGGAAACCCTTTTCCTTGGCTGTCCATGTATATTTTGCCAAGTGGAAGGGTGTTTTAGTACCTCTCAATTTTGCATTCTCTGTTTTTATTTTCAATTATTATTTTTCCCAAGAACATAAGTTTTTAAACGAATTTACGGGCATTTTATTGAGTAGTGTAACTTGTTTTGTTGCAGGTTTGAGTTTTTGGAGGCATAATAGATAGTTACAAGGAGACAGAGAAAGAGAAGTAGGATTAGAGAGTTTAATGGGTCACTTTTGTTATCTCTCTCTGTTCCTCCTACTCTCTTTTACACAGCAAAGCCAGTCATGGGGTTTATTCTCTTCTTCTACAACATCAAAAACTTATCATCAGAATGAGAATCCTCTAGGCAGTACAATGACCTCTAATGGGTTTGTAGCTGAATTCTCCATGGGAGCTGTGGACAATCGGAAGGCAATTGAGTTGGTTGAGAATGCAAAGAGAAAACTTGACAATTCTAATTCATGTTGGCAAAAAGCTTACAGGAATCTCTTTACGACTTGCTCAGATGTTTTGGCTGATAGGGAGAAGCAATCTAGACTTGCTTGGCATCTTAGTGATTGCTTCCAAGAGGACACTGGGAGACCACCTTTCCCTACTTGTAAAACCAATGCTCCCATAGTGAACTGTCTCAAGAAATTGGATGAGCAAGCACATAAAGTTTACCTTGAATTCTTCCTTCAGACCAACTTAATTTGCCATCAGTTACAGTTATGGATCCTATCTTCTACACTATTCTTCTTTGTTAGTAGTTCTGTTTGGGCTAGCTTGTTTCCCATGTTAGTTTTTCTTTCTAATCATTTTAAAATTTGATTTTTGTTGCAGGAGTGATGCATTCAAGCAACAAACAGAGAGATTGGTAAATGATTTAAAGAGATCGGCTGAACTTGTTGAGGATAAATTAGAAAACATGGAAGAGAGATCAGACAAATTGTTACAGAACTCTAACCAAATCCAAGATTCATTAACATCAATTGATTTTCGAACCCAACAAATGGCACAGACTTCTAAGGATGTTGAAGTCCAAATTGATGCTGTATTAGAACATTCAAAGGCTATCTTTACGCAGTCAAAGGGAATACTAGATTCTCAATCAGAGCTGCGTGAAGGACAAACAGAAATGAAGGAAAAAATAGAGGTAGGAATGGCATTGCTTCATGAATCTTACCAGACCTTGGGACAGGACATAGAGCATCTAAGACATGAAGCTGTTGCAATAGAGAAAGAGATTAACGAAGTTGGAGAATCGATGTCATCAAAGATGAAAAGTCTTCAAAACACAGCAGACGATATAGGCAGCATTGCAGGGACATCTTTAGATAAACAAAAAGAACTTCTTGATGGACAATCAACAGCACTCGAGGGTCTTAATTCCCTCACCAACTTTCAATCACAGGCACTGGAAGAAAGCAGGTAGAACAGATACCAAAACCCAAGTTTTAAAATTGTCCATGTCAATTAGAATTTTCCATTCTCATCTTAATTAGTTTACTTTTTATTTTGAATAGGGCTGCTTTGCAAAAGCTGGCTGAATTCAGTCGCAAGCAACAAGAAGAGCTCCAACAACAACAACAACAGCTGCAACAAGCCCATGATCAACTTGTCGAAAATTCAAAATCTATTTTGGCAGCTCAGGTCTGTAGTTTATAAACCATTTTCCTCTGTAGATTGTATTGGTTACTTTTAGTTGTAAATCTGAAGGAATGCTCATTGTGGAATTCATATTCATATACAGGAAGCCTTCGAATCAAAGCAGGCAAGAATTTTTGTTGCTCTTGATAAGCTTTTCACCTTGCAAAATGCCATGTTAATGGAGTCGCGTTCCATTAAAACATTCTTCTTTTATGCCTTAACCATCTTTGTCGTGCACATGCTAACAAGTACAAAGCACACATATTGTGTGAGGGCAAGGCTTTATCTAGGTTTGCTTCTCTGAACTCTCTCTGTTTCTCATTACATTCATTTAACTTGTATTGTTATATTTAATCTCTTTCTGTATGTTCTTACAGGACTATCTGCTACATTCTTGATTGAGCTTGCAATAATGCGGTTTTTCGATTATGATCTCAATCAGCAAACTGGCATAGCATCTAAAGTACATTGGGCTAGATGGTCTTTTTCAATCATTTCTTTTATTCAGATTCTATATTCTATATTCACTTACAGGTAAATCTGTTATTTCTATATGCTGTGCAAATATGTTCTTGTTTACCTTCACTTCTTAAATACACATGAACTAAGAATTGATTGAATCTATATTTTAAGGGGATGCCTTTTGAATTTGCAGGGACTATGAAGTTCTAAACCATCATATGCTATTGAGCCTAAGTGAGAAGATTATTGCAATGGAAAGAAATAAGCCATTGTCCCTGGGAATGGAGATCGACACCGACACTGAGAGTGATGTTAACCTGTGTTCATGGATTGTTGAAGAATTACCAGAAGATGTAGATAATTGCATGGACCCTGATTATATGCTACCAGAAGAAGTTGGAGAGAATTCACTTTCAACCACTACAATTGCAAGAAGATATAATCTCCGCCCTCGTCTTCGTCGATGAAACTTCAGTTACAATCACTTTAATCACAAGAAGTTATGATTGAATTGTATCTAACAAATTATAGTAACATTCATTTTTAACAATATACATGAAGGGAACCAGAAAATTTACATTCTATGGCTTTGTATACCAAACAGATCAGATGTCATATGCTTAATTTAAGTCTTGTCAAGCTGTGTTATATGACCCAGAAAAAAATCCCAGTGTAGACTCTGGGGCATAAGAGATGTGTCTTGGACCAGCCTTGGCTTACATCAAGTGGAAAACTGAATTAGGGGTCTGGAAAGATGAGATTTCTAGATAGGTTGGCCCTAGAATGATGATGATCAGATAGCATGATTTCTCTTTGTCAAGCTCGTGTACTACACTAATGCATTATAAAAGCAATTTTGGAAGAATCAAGATGTACAATAATTTCGTGCTTAGCTGGCCTGTCAAGTTTTCTTCTATCACTTCCTCATTACATTGAAGTAGATTTTGGCGGTGAATGTAATGTATGTAGGATGTTATCGCTTGACCGATCTATATAGTACGTCAGGTAGACAGACGATACCTTATTATAGTCTATCGTTATAAGCATGTGGCTGATTTGTAGTGATACGTTAGGTTGATAGGTGGTACTTATTATAATTAGTCATAACCAATCAATTTTTTTCCATGGATCCTCACGCTCATCCTTACTTGGAATTTTCTTGTAGGCAACCCTATCAACTTGGGGTAAGGTTTTGAATGTTGTTGCAAGATCGACAAGGAACACTTCCAAGTTCTAGTGATGGCCTTTAAAGTTTATACCCCTACATACCCTGTGGCCTTCCAAACAGATTCTCCAAGCCCAAGAGGGCCTAATATGCATCGTGCTCCCTTCAAAATTGCATTGATTTTGATTTAAAAAAAAAAAAAAAAAAAAGGGTCTTGGAGTTCCTTTAGTATCTGAGGCTTTTGCATTTTGCAAAATCTTTAATCATGAAAATTGGATTTACTTTAATAATTTCAACAATTTTTTTTAATCTTCCATTCAAAATTTTCAAGATTTATTATTTTGTTTTCTTCTGTTCCAAAATTCTTTTAGTACAGTCAAGTGATTCTTTGCTTCCCCCTTAAAAAGCTGGTCATCAGGATTTGTGTAGATGTATAGAAAGATATGCAACCCACCTCAAATTGGAATCGATAGAAACCAATCTATTTAAGGGTGTTAATCGGTTCGGTTTTGGTGTATATGGTGCAGTTCAATTTCGTTAACACTTTTTGAAACCGCAACAGTTTAGTAAACGGTTTTGATTTCAAGGTTTTTAAATGGTGTACGTCGGTTTCACGGTTTTAATCGGTTTTGATCGTAATTTATTCATACGGTTTCCAAATGGTTAGTAATCGGCTTGCTAGTTTATTCGCATGCTTACTAAAATTTGCTTTTGTTGATAAATGCTCCAATCATGTATGAAATTACATAAGGCATTGAACAAGCAAGGATTTAACTTCATAACTACATGATATGAGTAAATTATTGAATAGACTGTTAGACAACCTCTATGGTCCTTCATTCTTCCATAAATTAAACCATTATGTTTTGTTAAAACAACTAAATGTTTAATCATTATATAGGTTAATCGGATCGATTTTGACAGTTTAAATGGTTGGATTATCACAGTGTCAATTCGATTTGAAACCAACAATTTAAACGATTAAAACCAACCCGACCCAACCCATTTAGCTAGTCGTTCTTAAACTTAAAATCAAAACCAAACCATTTACTATACGATTTTGTGATTTTAATCGGTATCGATTTCAAATTCACATTCTTAAATCTCTCAGGTGTTTTTAAAAAAAAAGAAAAAAAATCAAACTGGCACATTAATTGCAGTAAGAGAGTGGAATATGATTCATTGAACCCAATCATTGGCATGGATCGATAGATGGATGGACACGACCCTTTGTATCCTTCAATCATTAAATCAGATTCTTACCAAGAAAATAAATTTATTTATTAGATCTTAATTGCAGTAAGATTGAACCCAAACCGTTCTTTTCTTTCATTACTCTTTGCACGTACCCTTTCATCTTTGATAATAGTCTCATAGAAAGACTGAGAGAACAGAGGCCTACTTCGACTGTTCCACATCAAGACAAATAGTGAAGCCGCCAGCCGCTCTCACCCCTTCCCTTCCCTTCCCTTCCCTTCCGACAGTTCAGGCTTGCAACACCGGCGACGGAGGAGGTAAACACTCTGTTTCTCTCTCTCTGGTTCCGTCTTCTCAACCTTTCTATATTGATATGGCATATTGGATCAGGTTTTGGATTGGGGTAGTTTGACCTCGAACCGAATCAAACTATTCATAGTCCCAGTGGGTAGGCCATTCCAACAACAATAATAAACATGACCTTATGTCTTTATCCCAACTAAATTGGGTCAGTTACATGGATCCAATATAGAAAAAAAAAAAGTAACAAAATAAAAAAAAATAAGTGAAAAGGGACGAAGAGAAGTAGATAAGGTAGAAATCAAAGATGCATCACAGGGACATCCCTTACACGAGATCTACTATCTCGATCCTTGTCCTCCACAAAACTCTATCCACGGTCATACTAGAATCGAGCCCCACCATATACATGTCTTTTCTCACCGTTTCATTAATAGTCATTTTAGGCCCACCCCTACCTCTTTTGGCTCTCTCCAAATGAATATGCTCACTCTTTCTTACTAGGGCATCTATAGGTTTCTGTTGCACATGGCCATACCACCTCAACTGGTTCTCGCGGAGTTTGTCCTGGATTGGTGCTACCCCCAACACTCTGCTCCATTGAAAACACTAAAAAGCAACAATAGGTAATTGACCGTTGCTATTCTGGGAAAACATTTTCCTTGGCTGTCCATGTAGATTTTGCCGGGTGGAAGGGTATTTTAGCTTCCAAAATATATGGCCAAATTCAATCATAGACCCCCCTTAATTTTACATTTTCTAATTTTATATTTTCTTCCATTTTTCTAAAACTTAAATTTCTCAATGAGTCTCTAAAAGGGAAAGCAATAGAGGATCAGGGATTACCTTGATAGAGCTTTCCACATAGCGTAATGGATTGGGTTGCGTCATGCGTTGATCTGCACAAACAATGATGAACAAACAATTATGACGATCTTATTAGGCAAAGTTCCACCTCCAAATCCAAGGATTGCAATGAAACTCCTCGGGGACATACACTCTCAACAGAGAGAGAGAGAGAGAGAGAGAGAGAGAGAAGGTCCAAAACCCTACTTTGTAATAGCCAAACCTCTTATTTATAGAGATTTGACCAATTAGCTAAGATTCCTAATCCTAGTGGGCTTATGATTACCCCAAATGGATGACCCACGATCAAACTGAGTCAAAACCCTCTTTCAACCTAGTTCAATTAACAGAATCTATCTTGAAATCTTGGGCATTTTACTGAATTGTGTAACTTGTTCTGTTGCAGGTTTGGCTTTTTGGTAACATAATATATAGTTACAAGGAGACTGAGAAAGAGTATTAGGATTTGAGAGGCCAATGGGACACTTTTGTATTCTCACTTTGTTCCTCCTACTCTCTTATACACAACAAAGCCAGTCATGGGGATTGTTCTCTTTTTCTACAACATCAAAAACTTATCATCAGAATGAAAATCCTTTGGGCAGTACAATGACCTCTAATGGGTTTGTAGCTGAATTCTCCATGGGAACTGCGGACAATCAGAAGGCAATGGAGTTATTAGAAAACGCGAAGAGAAAAATTGACACTTCTAATTCATGTTGGCAAAGAGCTTACAAGAATCTATTTACAACTTGCTCAGATGTTTTGGCTGATAGGGAGAAACAATCTAGACTTGCTTGGCATCTTAGTGATTGCTTCCAAGAGGACACTGGAAGAACACCTTTCCCTACTTGTAACACTAATGCTCCCATGGTGAACTGCCTCAAGAATTTGGATGAGCAAGCACATAAAGTTTACCTTGAATTCTTCCTTCAGACCAACTTAATTTGCCATCAGTTACAGTTATGTATCTTCTTGTTGGTACTATTGTTTGGGCTAGCTTGCTTCCCATGTTAGCTTATCTTTCTATTCAATTTATAAGTTTTGATTTGTTTTGTTGCAGGAGTGATGCATTCAAGCAACAAACAGAGAGATTGGTAAATGATTTAAAGATATCTGCTGAACTTGTTGAGGATAAACTAGAAAACATGGAAGAGAGATCAGACAGACTGTTACAAAACTCCAACCAAATACAAGATTCATTAACCTCAATTGATCTTCGAACCCAACAAATGGCAGAGACTTCTAAGGACGTTGAAGTCCAAATTGATGTTGTATTAGAACATTCAAAGGCTATTTTTAAACAATCAAAGGGAATCCTAGACTCTCAATCAGAGCTGCGTGAAGGACAAACAGAAATGAAGGAAAAATTAGAGTTAGAAATGGCATTGCTTCATGAATCTTACCAGACCTTGGGACAGGACATAGAGCATCTAAGAAATGAAGCTGTTGCAATAGAGAGAGAGATAAACCAAGTCGGAGAATCAATGTCATCAAAGATGAAAAGTCTTCAAAACACAGCTGATGATATAGGCAGCATTGCAGGGACATCTCTAGATATACAAAAAGAACTTCTTGATGGACAATCAACAGCACTCGAGGGTCTTAATTCCCTCACTAACTTTCAATCACAGGCATTGGAAGAAAGCAGGTTGAACAGATACCACAACCCAAGTTTTAAATTGTTCATGGCAATGGGCATTTTCCATTTTCATTTCCTTTATTTTGAACAGGGCTGCTTTGCACAAGCTGGCTGAATTCAGTCGCAAGCAACAAAAAGAGCTCCAACAACAACAACAACAGCTGCAACAAACCCATGATCAACTTGTCGAAAATTCAAAATCTATTTTGGCAGCTCAGGTCTGTAGTCATAACCCATCTTGCTCTGTAGATTTTATTAGTCACTTTTGGTTGTAAACTGAAGTTGTAGTTGTGGAGGAATTCATCTTCATATACAGGAAGCCTTTGAATCAAAGCAGGCAAGCATTTTTGTTGCTGTTGATAAGCTCTTCAACTTGCACAATGCCATGTTACTCGAGTCACGTTCTATTAAAACTTTCTTCTTTTATGCCTCAACCATCTTTGTCCTGTACATGCTAACAAGTACAAAGCATACATATTGTGTAAGGGCAAGGGTTTATCTAGGTTTGCTTCTTTGAACTCTCTCTGTTTCACATTATATTCATTTAACTTGAATTGTTATATTTAGGCTCTTTCTGTATTTTCTGACAGGACTATGTGCTACATTCTTGATTGAGTTAGCGATAATCCGATTTTTGGATTATGATATCAATCAGCAAACTGAGATAGCATCTAAAGTATATTGGTCTAGATCATCTTTTTTATTCGTTGCTGCTATTCAGATTCTACATTCTATATTCACTTACAGGTGAATTTGTTATTTGTATATAGTGTACTTAATGCATATGAAGTAAGCATTGATTGAATCTATATTTGATGGTGATGGCTTTTGAATTTGTAGGGACTATGAAGTGCTAAACTATCAGATGCTAATGACCCTTAATGAGAAGATTATTGCAATGGAAAGAAATAAGCAATTGTCCCTGGGCATGGATTTCGATACCGACACTGAGAGTAATGTTAACTTGTCCTCATGGATTGTTAAAGAATTACCAGAAGATGTAGATAATTGCTTGGACCCTGATTATATGCTACCAGTAGAAGAAGTTGGGGAGAATTCTTTTTCAACCACTTCAATTACAAGAAGATATAATCTTCGTTCTCATCTTCATCAATGAAACTTCAGTTACAAACACTTCAATTACAAGAAGTTATGATCTCCTCCCTCAGATTCATTGATGAAACTTCTCTCATTGTTCTAAACCAGAAGGTGGACTTGTTCTGCTTCTTCTGTGCTTCATTATGAGATGTCTTATGGAGCTGCAAATCAAATTGTACATGGAAAGAATTGTCATGGGGACAATCTATTATTCTAGGTTCTAGAATGAGGATCTATGGATCTATTCTTCTAGGTTCTACTATGAGGATCTATAAACTGTTCAACCTTGGGGTGTTGATTCTAAACATACACATATGATCATCTATTCTTCTAGGTACCTTTCTTGTGCAATCATCCATCCTCTATCTCATAGTTTTGCTTGTCAAGTAGAAATCACAATTCCAAAAGCTTAATTTCTAATTTTTTTTTTTTTTTTTTTTTGCTAACGACGGGTATCCAGGCCTTTGGCCTGATTAGTCTAGGGGGCCCATATTGACCCCACAGCCACATAGATTGGGTCATACCGGGGTTGAATAAGAACTATTCAACTTTTATGAAAGCAGTGAAGAGCATTAAACACCCCCGTATGAGTGGCCCCAAGGAGATAAGTGGACTTGAACTTAGAACCATACACTTCCAAATCATTTAGTTCACATAAGTTAGTTCACGTAAGTTATTCATCTTGTTAGGCCACATACTTAAATATTAATCTCTAAAGAGAGAATCACAATACAAGAAGAGAATAGGAAATGGCCACTATTAGGGGAGGGGTATAGATAGATGGGGAATGGCCATTTCAGTGACGATGAAGGGGATGAGAAATAATTTCATATATGTATTTGGATCGAGTTTTCCTGGAGTCACGGTGAAGGGGAATCCCTTGATTGCGACTTTTGGACGGATGGGAGAGGGTATCATGCAAATAAGGGAGGGTATTATCAACTTCGTCTAATGGAGGTGTGTTTTAAGACCTAGGATGGTGGCTGAACCCTACACTATAGATCTCAATTCGAGGAATCAGAATTGGAATCAAATCAAATTAGTTGAATCGACTGACTCGGGTAATTTTGGGTCACATAGAGATTTGCTGTTATAGAGATGATAATTTCTGGGGCACTTCCGTGGCTCTACACACAGATACATGGGCGGGCTGACGGGGCAAGGGCATCTATTTACATGCTGCCTCATGTCCCTACTTTCTATCATCCTACTCTTTATTCTATCAAGGGTGTTAATTTGTAATTGAAACCGAAAACCAAATTCAAAATCAAGCCTTAATTGAACCGAATTGAATCAAATTAATTTGAGTATAGTTCAGAGTATAAAAACCGATGGGTTTATTATCACATATTCACAAGCTAAGACAATTTTAGATTGAACATTGGCCATAAGCCCCATAACTTGAGCCCATTATGGCCTTCGGTCCATCTATGATCAAAGAGTTGAATTGTTAACATAACCTAATTAAAATCGAGTAAAAAAACGAATTAAAATCGTATTGTAAAACTGAATTGGAAACAAAGCTGAGTCAAACCAAATTAAATCGGCTTGAGTATCCAAATACAGAATAGAGTTGGTTTCCAGTTCAGTTTGGGTTCACCTCATCATTTCTCTGAACTGAACCAAAATCAAACCAAGAAACTGAAACCAAGTCGATTGACACCCTTCTATTCTATCAAGTAGTTTCTTTTTGATACTTAACCCTATTTGATGATTTTCTTTAAGAGTTAAGTTGCTTTCATGGGTTTCAAAAAACAAATTTTTTTTTTGCATGTTTTCAAATAAGTATTAGGCATGATTGTCAAAGTTGTAGTCCAAACAAATGTTGTCAAAACCGAAGGAGTTTCTCAGTTTGCAAAGACCTACACCTTAAATTAAGACGTCATGAATTCAACTCTTTTCGGGGCCCAATCATTAAAAAAAAAAAAAATCATCTAATAGAAAATATACATTCGAAATTGCACTTAATGGTCAATACATATTTTATAAAATTGTTAATTGACAAATGAAAATACATGGAAAAATAAATCTAATAAACGGTGGGTTACACAATTGATATGGTCAATAACATTTGATAAATGATCGGTTTTGAGGATTTTTTTTTTTCTCTTTTCTTTTCTTTTTTAGGGCAATTAGTTTAGCTAAAACTAAATTTTTTGTTCTTCTATGCTTGACAATCTAATTAACCATCCAAAAAACCTATATTAAGTTCTATATGGTATTTCGATCAGACCTATTTATTTCATTGTAAATTTTTCCTATAGATGATATCTTACATGGAAATTCGACTCCATGTAAAATTTTCTTATTTTTTAATGTATTTTTTATTTTTATTTTTATTTCTTATGTCAAAATAAACATCTATTTATTTCCTATTTATTGAAACCCAAAAAAAAAAAAAAAAAATAATAATAATAATAATTCCTTCAACAATAAAAAAGATTTAAAGAATTAGTGTTCCTATTTGGTGCTTAAACAACTTAATTTTCGCTCTTACTGTTTTTCTCATGGGAGATGTTTTACCAAACAACAAGCCAACTAATTTTGGTAAAATATCAAATCACTTATTGAAATAGAATCAACAACCAAAGTGGGGATAATTTAACTTCAATTGATATGCCTCTTTAGCTGAAAAACTATGCTTAACCAAGTAGGGGTGTCAATCCCAGGCCCGCATTGGTTCAATCGACGGGCCCGACGACTTAAAGACCAGCCTGGCATGCATTGATTAGTAAGTGTTGGGCCTAGGCCCGGTCCATTTATAAATAGGTAGTACACAGTGCAAGGGGTAATCCCGACGAGTGCCCGACGGCCTAACCTGTTTACAAGCCCGACTCAGCTCGACATGTTTACGTTTAGCTAGTAGGGTATATATTGATATTTTTATCAATTATTGAATGTAATTAAGTATAATATATTTTCTAAATTGTCGATGATTTAATAAAATATATTAAAATATCTTAAATTTAAGACAATTAAAGACCATTTAAGGTTTTATTGGTACATTGCCCAATTTAAGGCCCAATTATAACCCGATTAGGAGAAGCCCGATTAAAGCCCAGAACATTGCTCCCAACATGAGACCGATTCAATCCTTAAACAGGTAGATCACGATCAAAGAGTATAGGCCCAGCCAAGACCAGCCCATCCTGACCAATTGACACCCCTATATTTAGGTCTAAATGATTAAAATCCATAGATTTCTTTTCTAGGGTTCTTTAGTCACTGGATATATTTAGGGCAATGAATTGATAAACAACTTGCTATAGTAATTTTACTTGCGCTCCTCATGCATCATATATTTGCCCCCTCTCATACTATTTTTATTCATTGAATGTTGTTGAATAAATTTCATCTCTTAATGCCTCTTTGCCTATTTTACTCATTTAAACAATTAAAAGTATCTTTGAATAAATTAAATTCTAAATGAAAATTAGATACATCTTCTTATTAATTATCAAATACTTGGATATTATGGCTTACATTTTTTTTTAAAATGAATTATAAAAGGTGTTGTCATTTTCTATGGATTTTTTAATGAGAAAAACAAAGAAAATTAACTAAAAGCAGTTAGCAATACATCCACATTAATAGGGCACCTAGACTCTAAGTTCAGTGCCTTATATGACATATTATATGCTAAATATACCAGCTGGTAATCCTGCGTAGTAATATACCAGTGTTTTCTACTATATACATTAATGTAACAGATATTTTCTCAAGCAAAACATAATACAACTTTCTGAAGAATATTTTATCACTTTACACTAAAAATAAATGGAGCTTATGGGAAATGTTTGCCCTTTATATTTCGATAGTTGGTGCAGTAATCGCACAAGCGGATAAGCCATACGGCAAGCAGTGCTTCTGCAAGACCAATGGGCAATAGTGGGCATGCCAAAACTCGAACTCACAACCAATCGCCTTGAGCGGTGATGGGTTAAGGGCATTTTCACCACTAGGCTACCAATCCCATTAGTTCCTTAACTGACTCATAAGTCATCATATTCATCTTTATCTTGTTGCCGTACTTTTAATTTACAATAAAAAGTTGCTGGTTTGTTCCCTCTTGTTCTTGTTCTTGTTCTTGTTCTTGTATGGGATCCAATGGTGTGCCCAGATTCATCCACTTATTTAATCAACTTCCATCCCTTCTCTATTTGTTTCACATCCAAGTTAACCAAAGCCTTGAACATGCATCATTTTTCACCATAAGCACCAACATGTATATATGTTTCAACTTTCAATACCCTTCAGTTACCTAAAACAAGAATATATACTATAATAAAAAATTAATTTAATTTTATGATCTCAATTAATTCAAGAAGCATTAATCTGCAAGCTTGGAAGAAAAATCAAAATTAATCCTAGAAAAATGAAAATATGATTTTATGATCACCTTCAAGAAATTTTTAATCTGACTCTTTCAATCAAATCTCTTTAATTTGAAAAGAAAGATAAAGACTATATCACTCTTACCCAGTCTTTCTTCTACTTAATTGCAAAAATATTGCGGAAAGAAAAATTGATCTCTACAATTGGTGAAAGAAACGGATATCTCAAAGGGTTGAGATCCCCGTTGAAGAATCTCCTCCTTTCTTCTACTCCATTCCTAAGAGTATCCATTTAAAAAAAAATCCTTAATCAATTTGATAGATGAGTGAAAGCTTAATTATGTAGTAGAAAAGGACCTAGCTCAATTAATAGAACAAGTCTAATCTTCTGGAGCTGATCAATTGGTCCATTCTTCATGGTTACCCTATTTTATAGGTGTCCCATGGTGGTGGTTATGATCCTGATTGTGAAGTCAGTTTCGTAAAGAAAAAGAACAATTTTATAATTATGATTGTGAAATCAAGTTTAACTTGTAAAATAAAATAAAATAAAATTCGTCAGTAGTGTAAAATGAGATACCCACACCCACCACCCAGCCAATGGAGGCAACAAAGAAGGGGTATCACCCGGATCGCCATGTTAGGAATGTGAAAGAGTATGTCTAAAGGAGAAATATTGTGAGAGGAACTGCTGCTCAATCCCGTGGCGTATTTCACACTTCATTTCAGATTGCTGGTTGCTATGTTCTACTATTACTCATGTCAGATTTCTGCATGTTCTTCGTGAAGCCAATTTTGTTGCTGATCAGCTTTGACAAATGGAGCATAAGCTTAGCACGATCTATCCTGGGATCTTTATCCCCCGCCTTGTATTTCTTTTCTTTTTTTGTGGACCTTTCACGAGTTTCTTTCCGTAGGGTCTTAAGTTAAGTTTATTCTTCATAAAATAAAAAAATAGTAATAAAAAAAAAAAATCCCCACACAACACACTATGAGGATTTTTTTTTTCTCCAAAATTTCACAATCAAGTTTATATTTTGTAGTTAATTAAATAATCATGTGAGATAATAATTACAAATTTTTTATATTAATATTGATTTGATTAACTTTTTTTCTTTTTATTTCTTTGCAATCAAACCGAACCTTAATAAATGAAAATATAAATCTAAATTGCAACCCATATTTGGATTTGATTATCAGAACCAAGCTTATTGCCAACCCTAGTCACCTAAGGGAGGTAGTGGCCTAACTACTTTATAGAACTGGAGTGTTTTTTGGTTCACAACCAAATGTCTTTGAAAATCAAAGATCATACAGTGAAGTCCTTTTGTCTTATTCAGAAGATCATTAACGTAGCTTGCTCACCTTTTGACTTAGGAAGATCTTAATAGTTCGGAGACCAGGAGTTAAGCCACTTGGATGGACGCAAGTTTCCATTTAGAGAGAGATTTTTTTATTTTATTTATTTTTTTGCCTATTACAATCAATATATATATATATATTTTCCAACTTGTCTCATTTTATAATTCATATAGATGGTGCTTGGAAGGCAATTCTTGAGGTGGCAAGAGAGTAGTCATTATAGATTATGAGAGGGCTTTTATAGCAACAAAGTGCAAAGCCTGTAGGAAATCCTCTGCAGCATCAATGGAAACAAAAGCCATTCCTGATGGAATCCTCTAGCTTCAAAAGCTAGTTGTTTTTTCTGATTCTAATGGCTTAGTTTCTTATTTAAATGGCACCTCTATCTCTCCATAAATTGGACTGCTTGTCTTCTAGATGACAACATTCTATCTCTTAGTAGTTTTGATAGTAAATAAGTCTTTCCTTTCTGTTATTTTATTGTTAGATGGTTAGACCCATGTGTTAGCTAAGGATGCTTCTATTGTGAGTTTATCTTTGAGTTCTGTGGGTACATCCACCTGTTTTCTTCATATTTTTCTTTAAATAATAGTTTGTCACTTAATGGAAAGGAAAAAGTTTAAATCCATCAAACTAATCATTGACTAACTCGATCAAAAGTCTCAAGACTACTCAAACCTAATGTGGAATGGAAATATACCAAACGAAAAACTTTTCAGGTTCACTTATTTGACTTTGTTGCAGAAGTCGTGGTGAAGTAATGAGATAGGTTGTGGGCAATATCATCATTAAAGGTTTGTGTAATTTTTTAATCTTTGTCATTCTTCGAAGGAAAAATGATTTCTATGAGAGAGTGTGACGTCTACACGTAAACATATGGGGGATGAAATGATTGATCTGCTCCCATGAAATGAAAAATGCTAGCAAGCACTTATCTCTCTGTCAAGAAACATTTTCTTGTCGAAGAAATACCTAATTGACCTAATTGAAACGAATAGCAAAATCCATTAACCAGGGGAATTCAAAAGCCTCACTCTGCCTCAAATACCCACATAGAATTAAACATATAAACCACTTTGTGTATATATATATATATATATATATAAGTCGAAGTAGATATATCTATATATTTGGTTACATTAAGGATGGACTCGTTTGAATCTGGCTGTCTTAGCGTCCAAGCTAACCAAAGCCATTAACATCATGGTAAGCAGCAACATATATGTTTCAGTACACTCAGTTACCTAAAACAAGAATATATACTATAATCAAAATTCAATGATCTCATTGACTAATTCATGTAATAAAAAAATTAAAAAAATAAATTTATTTCTCTTAGGATTGATTGGCCTATTTTCACTCCATGGCCTCTAGAATTTTATATATTTATTTATTTATTTTTTGTTGTAGTGTAATTTTAAATCCATGTATACTTCATGTTTTTATCAGTAAAGCTTTGTTTACCAAAAAAGGAATATATATATATATATATATATATCTTTTGCACAATGTTTTCCTTCACCAATGATTGAATGATGGGATTGTCTGAGTCATGCGATCTTCTTCACTCCCCACCTCTTCCCCCTATTGTATATGGTCAATGGATTTTCATTCACCGTGTGGGCTTAGGAGAACTCGGTCCATATATTTAGGTATGGTGTAAAGATGGAGTAATCCTTGTGCTATATGGCTCCATCAATTTCATAGTACCAATCTTTAAATGGACTTCTTCTAATTTAGTCTCTATCTACCCATAAATTAGAGAGAGAAAGATAGACCCGTTGTTATTATTCTATTTGGTTTTTCTTTTGTAATAAGTCTAGGAAAAAAACCACAGTTGGTAAAAGAACATTCTACTTTGGTCAATTTTGCCTAAATAAACAAACAAAAGATGGAAGTATAGATGGTCTGCAAGTCTAAGAGGCGTTGTCTGATTGCAAGAAGTAAAATCAAATCAATACTAAAATGAAAATATGGTACATTATAACTTTTATTATTATTTTATTTTATTTTGCAATCAAATCTCTTTGATTTGAAAAATAAATAAATAAAAATTATATCTAAAAAATATAATGATCAAATAAGATAAGAATTTTAAGTAAATCACGCAATCAATGTTTAAAAGACTTTTTTTTTTTCTCTTTAAATCAACTTTATTTCACATCCCTCCTTCCTTTTACTTGCAACCAAATCAATTCTATACATGAATTAAAGCTTATGTAGTGGAATGCCCAAACCATATTCATCGTTGCGGGGGGGTTTTTTTTTTTTTTAATAAAAAATTTAAAAAGTAATTGAATAACGAAAAGACAGAGACAAATGGTAAAAGCAAATCGACTTGGCTGAATTAATAGAACGAGTCTAATCTGTTGGACCTGATCAATACAAAATGCACAGGCTCATTCTTCACCACCCCATTCTATAGGTGTTTCTCTAGAATTGTAAAAGTCCACGGTAGTACTGTTTTCGGTCAACTGATTCTCATTCAATTTTAGTATAAACTGGCTCATACGATTGTGAGATCAGTATGAACCCATGAGATTACTTAGACCAAAGGGTTGAATACCGTACACTAGCAAAAAAAAAAAAAAAAAGAAGGTAAAATCACCAGTGGTGTGAACTGAAATAATCCCCATTCATAGTGAATGAAGGCAAAAGATGCGGTGCTACATAATTTTTCATTTTATGATTATGTCAGAAAGAGAGATAATGTGAAAGAAATTCCAATATCACCCGATGTGGGGAGCATCTAATGAATAAATGCAAATCCATATCCAAATCACAACCATATTTGGACCAACCGAACCAGATTATTGCTGGCCCTAGTCCACATATGAGAGATGGTGTGCCTAACGACTTTATAAAACTTTTTTAGAGTTTGTTGTCCCAAACCATATGACTAATAAGATAATGATCATCGATCATCCAATGAATAAGTCTTTTGTCTTATTCCGAAGATCATCAGAGTAGTTTGCCTACCCTTTTGACTTGGAAGATCTTGGGTAGGAAGTCTGGGACTCAACTGAGTTTTGTTGGATGAAAACAAGTTTCCTACTAGATTATTAGAGATTTTTTTTTTTGTTACCTACTGCAATAAATATTTTATATTTTATGGCCATATACCCTTTTCATTCCCTTGTTTCTAAACGCTATCTAAATTATATATAGTTAAGAATTTTCATCTTTTTGAACTAGTAAATTGTCACTATTACCACAACCAAGGTTTTTTTTTTTTTTTTGAGAAAAGGGTGGAGGTTGTATGGTTTTTGGGGTAAGCATAGTAATTCATCAAATGCCAAAGTTTTGATATACAACAAGACAACATATTTTCCAATTCATTACATTAGTGTGTTTGGTACTAATTCTCGATTGATAATGTATTCTAAAAAAAAAAAAAAATACCAAAAGTAGTCTTGAGCTTCCACCAATGATCTTAAATATATGAACCTACTTTTTATTTAAAATGCGTTTGTCATGTTATCTCCTCAATCTCGGCATTTTGTGGGGTCTAGGGCACCCCATCCACCCTTTGAAGATCTCAATTCTAATTTTTTTTTTTTTTTGGGTAAAAATTCTAAATTGTGGTTAAAGAGAATAAACTTTAAACGACAACTTTGAAAGCGTCTGGAATTATATAATGGACTTTTTGAAATTAATGATGTATTTGGTATGATTTCTTGGAATGCATTATTTACTATATCAAACATAGCATAGGTTTCAATACAACCTAACATTCATGTGTTAGAATAAAATATAACATTTTTTTATTAAATTAAAGTTATAAAAGTTGTTAAAGAGCCAATGCTTTACTAGATATTTACATGAAATACTTGGGTCCGGGTTCCATCAAAAGAGAAATTATATTAGCACAAAACTATATTGGAATCATTTGTAATCATTACAAAGAATGATCGGATAACTATTTTCATAACATTCCAAATTTTACATTCCAAAGCTTTACTATCTACCACTTGGCAGTACATGGATTAGTCCATGTGATAGAGGGCTTGCATATACATCTAAATGGCCAAATTTTAGTCCAAAATAAGTAAGAAAAGTAATTCAAAACTTTGATTTAAAGTTTTAATAAAAAGGTAAGATAACCCTACCGGTTTGGCGTAGGAAACACTAAACCAGTGAGCCAAAAGGAGGATATGCGGGAGAATATTCAGCATACATTAGGTGGTGTGTTGCAATCTTTTCATATCTTGCAGAGTCTAGGTGTTTCTTGTGCCAGAGTGGCATGGTTCTTTTTCCCTTAATACAATTATCAAAATTTCATTAAATAGATATAAATATAAAATACAAATGGCATCTCTTACAATTTTAGTTACTTCCTCTACTCATTTTAGCTGAAACTATACCAATGAAATGTTTACTTGATTCACTATCACATGGAGTAGCCCATGCATTACCATGTGGCAAATAGTGAAGCATTTTATTTCATTAACATTATTTTTATTTTTATTTCCTTCTTTAATATGATAAAATTTTCTTTTGGCAATAATATTATAAGGTGAAAAGTTTCAAAAATACACTACTATATATAAACATTTCTCTTAAGGATAAAAAAGAAGATTTTTTTTTTTTTTGAGCCATTGGATATACTCAATTCTCCTATCTGACGTCTGAACTAATGATGTTTTCATCTATGAAAAAACAACACCTCATAATAATAAGGCATAAATGTTGTTATTTGATGAATGCCTATATCAGTTACATACTTTAGAATCTAATTAAATTATATTCCCTTGTTACGTGCACACAAGGGGAGATGAGATAAAATAGGGAGAAAAACGAAAATAAAACATAAAAGAGAAAATAAGGAGGGATGTAGAAGAAATAAGAGATAAAATAGGTGATTTGGCCTTACAGACGAAGCCAATGGCGTCCGGCTTAGGGTGAGGAAGCCCACTTCATCTCATTAGAGATAATTTTGGGATTTTCAACTCTATCTTCATTCTTTTATTTTTGCTACTATATAGGGTTAATAAAAGCTGTTACACCACATTCCACCATTCCCACGCTTTTACACATAATAGATAACTACCACCCACTATCCCATTACATAATAACTTATCAATAACTAAATAACTAAATAAATAAATAAATAAACAGTTCTAAATATCCTACTAATCTCCCTTTAATAAATCTTAGCCGTTCATGGCTTCAATGTAATATATGACCGTAATAATAATGTTACGTGCACAAATAAGCGAGAATAATTAATTTTGAGATATGTTTTAGTTATTTAAGAATTTTCAATTTTATGTGAGTTATCGGTTATAATAGGAGTTATTAGAAAAATGGTGTTAGTGGAGTAAGAGGTTGTAACTCTTTGTAACTGTTATCTTATTCTATTTAAGAGGAATGACCAACAAAAGTAAGGCAACAAATGAAATCCTAAATTATCTTTTGATCATATCTTGAGAAGAGGTCGGCTACCTCCCAATAGGCCGGGACGTCATGGCTTCGTCTGTAAAGCTAATCATATCTTTTTTTATATTTTATTAATTTCTTTTATCTAAATCCCTTTCTTATCTTAATTTTCCTATTTTCTCTCTATTAAATCCTTGCACGTATCATCTGGTATTAGAGCATAGGCACAACATCCAATGGTGGAATTTCTATAATTTCTCTTTAGAGAAACGAGGTCATGGCTTTCTCGATAAAGCTAAGAGAAGGCTACCAACATGCTAAAGCGACTTGGGAGGATCTAGATGCAATGAAGATTCAATTTCCAGGAAGTGGTCTTGAGAACAAGACCAATTTTAACGGGGATGGAATGTTGCATGCACAAATAAGCGGAAATAGTTAATTTTGAGATATGTTTTAGTTGTTTAGAAGTTTTCAATTATATTTGAGTTATTGGTTATAGTAGGAGTTATTAGAAAAGTGGTGTTAGTGGAGTAAGAGGTTGTAACTCTTCGTAACTGTTATCCTATCATATTCAAGAGAAAAGACTAACAAAAGTAGGGCAACAAATGGAATCCTAAATTATCTCTTGATCATATCTTGAGAAGAGGTCGGCTGCCTCCCAATAGGTTGGGACGTTATGGCTTCGTCTGTAAAGCCAAACCTATCATTTTTTATATTTTATTAATTTCTTTTATCTAAATCCTTTTCTTATCTTAATTTTTCTATTTTCTCTCTATGGAATCCTTGCACGCATCACCCCTTTCCACAAATTAGCATGCAACCACATATAAGTCCACATTAACTACTTTTTTTTTTTTGTTAACGAAGGGTATCCAGGCCCTGACTAGTCCCGCAGGACCATACTGACCCCACAACTGCATCGACTGGGTCATACCAGGGTTGAATGAGAACCATTAAACTTTCACTGAAAGTAGTGAAGAGCACTAAATGCCCCCGTGTGAGTGGCCCAAGATGTAGTTAGTGGGAGTCAAACTCTAGACGTTCGAGTTTTCGGCTCGTACCAAGTTCGTTGCTCACCAACTACGCTACCCCCTTGGGTTTTGGTTAGTTTCTTAGAGCCCGTTTGGTATCGTTCCAAAAAAACGTTTCTACCGTTTTTTCATTTCAATAGAACAAAAAAATGCAAAAAACGGTTTGGCAACCTTTTAATGTGTTTCAGTTTTTTTTGAAACAAAAAGTGGAAAAAAAAACTACAGAAATAGGAAATGACGGAACGACAATTTGTCGTTTCGTCATTCCAGTTTCATTCCAGATTAAAAAAAAGGGAACAACATGGGTTTGCTTAACACATGATATTTCTGTTGCTCAATTTCAATGAAACCTACAAATGAAAATTTTTGCAGGTTTACCATCAAACCCAGGGAAAGCAAATTTTATTTTTTAATGCTGATAAAATTTAGTTGCCAAACCTCTGTAATGCTTATGTTGTTAAATGTTTATAGTTTCTCATTCATGGGAAGAAGGAAATCGATAAGAATTTCTCACAATAAATCTTGTTTAAATGGAATATAATATTTTTGGAGTTTCTATTTTGAGTTGTTTGTAATGTAATAAGAGCTTCAGTTCATTGGTTCTCAAGTTGAGACTATGTAATTATTGAATATTGATATTGTATGCAACCTTGGCTCATTTTCTACTTATTTGAAGGAAACTATTCATATCTTGTCATCAGAGTATCAGATCAGACCATTGGATTTTTAGGGATACTAGGACACATAGAGTAGTACATAGTGATAATTGCAATCCCAAAAGAAGAGCCCACCACCCATTTGTCTTCCTCTTTTCTTAGGGAATAACATTGTTAACAAGACAGTAGAGGCACCACAAGTGCCCTTGATACATATTGGGACCTTAAAAATCATAGAAGCTATCTCAAAAGAATTGGGTCAAACAGTGTTTGATGTCTTTCCTCACAGAACATGACACATGAAGCACATGGAATGATCAATCACTTGATATTTTGGAGGGGTCCTCTTTCTTGGACATTTATATCATCTTGTACTTGATTAATGCATGATCACAACCATTGATCAATTACAATTATTTTTGCTCCATTTTTGATCAATTTTTATATTTATGTCCTTAGATGTAGTTGGTGATGATCCAAACAAAAAATGCAATTCCTAGTCATTTCTTTGGAGTATTCTGGAGTTGTCAAACTGGGACAGGTCTTGCGCTTCATATTTTAGCCTCAATGAGATGTTCAATTCATGTTTTGTTGTTTGAGTTTGGTTGTTAATTGGACCTTTAACTTTGGACTTACAAAATTTCTTAGTCATTACTCTGATTGAAAATTCATCTATTTTATCCAAATTAAGCACAAAATTGATGACAATTGAATTGAAGTTTGAGATACATATTGGGCTTTCTATCTCAAAATTGCATTGATTTTATAATCTTGTATTATTGAAGAATGTATAATAACTTAGTATGCCAATTTTTTACGCTAACTTATGATGTCTAGTTATTATGTCTGGAAGTAGCATCACTGCCGTTAAGTGGTCAGAACTTGAGACCATTGTTTTTATTGAGGCAATGAAAGAAGCTGTAAAAAATGGTAACGGATCTGGTAATTCATATAACAAAACTGGATAGGAGGACATTACAAAGCAATTTCAGAAGACTTTAAATCATACAGTTGGGAGAGAACAATTACGTAACAAGATGAACAAGTTGAAACATGAGTACCAACAATTCAAGAGACTACTTGACACAACTGGATTTCGGTGGAACTCAATGACAAAATCAGTCACAGTTGATGATGAGTCCATATGGGATAGGGCAATACAGGTACAATAAATCTCACTAACTAGTTGAATTATTTCAAAATTAGATTGCAATGAACAGTACATATGACATATACAATGATTGCTTATACAGGAAAATCCAGATTGATTGAAATACAAGAAGTATGGACTAAACAACTGGTTATATTTGAGCATGATATTTGGGGATGCCTATGCTAAAGGAAGCTTAGGGGTTGACAGTGCTCAAGATTTGGATGACATCGAAGCTAATAATACTGTTGATATTGAGCAAGTCTTTGAATCTCCTAGTACCTCGGTGCATTTAGACATGAATGACCCCTTCTATGAGGATACTTCAACTCCAACTCAGACCACCACAAAGCGAAATCTTGATAAGACGCCCACGGGACGAAGAATAAAGAGAGCCAATAAGGGAGATAGCCACGTCAAGGACTTGTATGGAAAGTATTTATCCATCAAAATTGAGAAAGCATCCAGTACTTCCGTTACATCTCCTGTTCATGGTGGGGAAGGTGTATCTCGTCCTTGAGATTTCAGTGTGAGTGCATGTGAGGTGGTATTATCCTCCATACCGGATATGTCAAAGGAGACATACTTAAAGGCCACCAGTCGTATGTGTGCTAATCCTAGTTGGAGGGAGTTGTTTGTCTATGCAGAGCCTGTTAAGAGGACTTGACTTTTAGATGCCTTGGAGTAGTTAAGGGGGCAATGAGCCCTTTGCCTGATTCTACTATTGAGACTAATTATGATGGTTGTGTTTGAATACTACTTTTGATGATTTTGGATTCAAGATAATACTTTCGATGATGGCTACTTGTGTTTTATTTCTTTTGTTTTTTTTTTATTGATGTGTGTAATGTTGAACATGTGTTTTGGGTTGAGACGATGTGTCAGATTGTTATGTTTTACATTTATTTATTTGAAATTGATAAGTAGTTGTCAATTTATTGCAATTATGTCAAATGTATTATGTGAAACTTCTAGTGATGAAGAAGATATGATCATTTATATGGGAATGGAATTATTGAGTGATGCTGTATATATTTGGGAACCATGTAGGGATAGTGTATTTTCAGGTGCTGTCATGATGCATGAGATATTGAATGGACATGCCAACAGATACAATGAAGAGTTTATGATGGAACGTCATGTCTTCTTCAACCTATGTGATTATGTTAGACATAGAGGGTGATTGAAAGACACGACCAACATCTGAGTGGATGAACAACTTGGAATGCTCCAATGGACTGTTGGGAAGGGTTCAAGTAATAGGGATACCCAAAATCATTTTAACCACTCAGGAGAAACAGTTAGTCGAACATTTAATGTTGTCTTGATTGCAATACAACGCCTAGCTAAGGAGAAAATCAGACCGTCAGACGTCAGTATGATACCGACAGAGATTGCACAGAACCTGAAATATTACCATTTTTTAAAGATAAATATGTTAATATAATACATGTTTGTAATTAAATATATGAATATTTATATTCTTAAATGTAGTGACCATTTAATTATCAATATGTATCATAGCACTGTATTGGTGCCATAGATGGTGCTTACATCTATGCTGTGGTTCCAAGAGAGGATCAAACTAGATATAGGAATCGGAACGGGATCACAACTCAAAATGTGATGTGTGTATATTTATTTGACATGCGATTCACATATGTGTATGCGGGATGGTAAGGTAGTGTAAATGATTGTCGAGTACTTGAACAGGCAAGAAGTGATCCTCGATTGAGTTTTCTACATCCACCTCTAGATATTAGCTTTATTCTAGTATATTAGATTTTCATTTGAGTGCATACGTAATAACATATATTATTTTTCATTTGTAGGAAAATATTATGTTGTCAACTCTGAGTATGCTAGCCAATCTGAATTTTTGACACCATTTAGGGGTGAGAGATACCATCTACCGAACTATAAAGGGAGTAGAAGATTCTCAAGAACAACAAAAGAGTTGTTCAATTATAGGTATTTATCACTTCGGAATGTCATTGAATGTGCATTTGGGGTATTGAAGAACAAATTTCAAATTTTAAGGCTAATGCACCAGTTCCTAGTGAAAGTTCAGGCATCAATCGTACTGGTATGTTGTGGGCTACACAACTATATTCGAGAAGAGCATATTGTTAATGCTGAATTCATGGGGATAAATGATGATTTAAAAGTTTCAGAAGATAACTTGAATCCGCCACATGAAGATTTCATTGGTCATTCTGCAACACAATCAAGTCAACGAAATAGGGTAAAAGAGATGAATACCACTAGACTAAGAATTACAAATGCAATGGCTAGATAGTAAAGGATGTCTGAACTAGTTAACTATTTTGACAAAACTGAAAACCTAAATTGATATTTCAAGTGATATAGTACTTGTTTTATGTTACATTTATGTATATGGTACAAATTGATATATTATTATGAATGTCATGTATTGGATGCTGTATTAATTTATTTGATATTTAAATTACTGTTACAGATGACTTTTTCTATGTCCCCACTCATAATAGTAAATTGTGAAATTTATGGGAAGAGTTGTACTAAATATACAACCAAGTCGGAGAAAAATATTGGAAGAGAATTTTTTAAGTGTTAAGATTCATGTAATTTTTTTCATGTGGGTGGACCAACTACATCTATGTAGATGTGGTAAAGGTCAATGCAAAGTACGAGCTGTGAAGAAAAGTTCAAAGAAGGGACAATATTTTCTATGTTGCCCAAATTCAACTAGAGTAATTTATTTCTACGATTGATTTATACCTATATATAATTTTAGATTTTTTTTACTTCGATATTAAATTTCAACGACCCTAATCACATCTATTATTTGATATAGGCTGATAGCCGTGGATGTGGTATGTTTGTATGGTTGAAAGATGAAACATATATCTCTACCACACAATATACATTATGTTCAGAAAGTTCAACATCAACATCATCCACACCACCGTCCACTTTGAATAAATAGATGAAAGGATATCTGGAAGGGATACTTAAAGGATTAGAGAACCAAACAAATAAGATGAAAGACATCCTTCATGCATTCAAGTCTTTAGAGGACAAAAAATGAAAATTTGGAGAATTATGTAATAATTAACTTGGACAAGGCATTGTTAATTCTATACTTTATTTGTATTTTTGAAACCATTTTTTTTTATTTGGTATGTAATACTTTATTGTCCCAAAGGATTAGCAATTTCTAAACCTATTTTAATATTATTTCTGTAATTATTGACTTAAAAAAAAAAGTTTCTGCAACAAGCATTACCAAACAGCAGAATTGTCGGTTTTCTGTTCTAAAACTGTTCCAGAAATAGATTCACCAAACAACCTTAAATCGTTTAAAAATAGCGTTTTGACACAGAAACTGAAATTTTCGTTTTTGAAATGAAATGGAGTTTCTGGAACATAAACAATACCAAATGGCCCTTTATAGTTTTAATTTTTCAAAGTCTAGTTTTGATAATTAACAAACTCCATTTGGGGCTGAAATTTAATCTATGAATAAACTCCTTAAGGTTTACTTGTCCACAAACATTTGATATATGTTAGGGAAACCTTCTTATGTGGATAATGTAATTTCACATGCTCTAATAATAATAATAATAATAATAATAATAATAATAAGGGAAGAGATTTTTTGATCGACGGCATAAAAAAAGAGGAGTCCTAATGACTTGTATGCTAATAGGAAGCATCGAGTTCACATCCTATGCAACGAGCGGTGAGGTGCGATGAGCATTTGACGATTGAGAGCATCTGGATACGCATCTCAAGGGACTCAGCCACCCAATGCTCACTGCACCAATGCAGCGGCTATGAACAATTTTCACGTGAAAATATTATATTAACTTCGTCCAATAAGGAAATATTAACTAATACATTCTTCATAGTAGATAGTTAGACTATGTTGTCCCATCTTCGAATTGACGAGTAATAAATTTTTTTAATAATTAAAAGAATTATTATTATCACAAATATCTCTTATAACAAACCAAAAACTAAGATACATCCTTCAATATATAAATAATGAATAGGAAAAAAAAAATTTTTTTTGACCTTAAAAAAACAAATAGGGGGATGGGATGTAATTAAGAGATAAAAATGGTAAAAGTTACCTAATACCTAATCCAAAGGAGTAAGTGGACACGGGTAAATCGCAAAAACGTGGCGGGAGAGTCCCATTGGAAGTCTAAGTGAAGACACGTGACACGAACGATTGGGCTAGACTCAATTGGGTATAGCCAAACACAGAGAGAAAGAGAGAGAGAAAGAAGAGGGACGGAAATGTGTCCAGGTTCATTTTCCAAGTTTGCTCTATATCTAAGCCTCTTTCATCGTCTCCCTTTTCGTGCCTGTCTCCCTCTCTGCTAAAGCTTTCATCATCTCTTATCTTTCTCACTTGTTAGTCTTCCCCCTTCGATCCTTCCTTTGATGACGATGTCAGTGTAAGAGAAAGAGATAGAGAGAAAGTTAATAGAGAACCCAGAAAGAGAAACAGAGAAAAGAGAGAAAGAGAGAGAGATATTAAAGGCTAAACAGAGAAAATGCAAGGAGGAGGAGGGAATAGGAAGACGACGAGCCCGAGAAGAGGAGAAAAGGAGCCTTTCCATGTTATCCACAAGGTTCCTTCGGGCGATAGTCCTTATGTTCGAGCTAAGTATGTTCAGGTACGAATTACATATGACTTTCTTTTTTGGGATTTGATCTGTACTTTTTTTCGGGAATTCAAGATTCTTGAATCTCTTTTTGTGGGTTTTTTTATCTTATTTTTTTGGTTTAATTCGACTTACAGTTAGGAAATGTCAGGGGAAGAAAATAGAAAATAGAGATTTCTTGTTTCTGAAACTTTCTTTCTTGAATCCTGATTTCAATTTGTCATAGATTGGATATAACAAATCACAACCCTTTTATTTCGTATTCTGTTTTCGTTGTTTCAAACATTTGCTGCTTAGTTTTTTGTTACAAAATTACATCTGAAATGCCATTTTAAGATTTCCATTTCCTTTTCCTATTCTTTCCTTTCTGGATTCAAATTCGGTTCTGCAAATGTCTCTGTGATTCAGGTCGATTGATACTTGTTCATCAATCTGGACATTTGGGCTCTTATTCCATGCTTAATTTCTTTCTTTTAATCTGATACTACCTGTAATTTTATGATGAGTTATGAAGTGGGTGACTCACTCATCATGAGTCATGACTCGGCATTTATCATTCATTCATTTCGCTTTGAACAAAACCATAGCCCTGTTTCTTCGTGCTTTCGCTCCTGCCTTTTCCTCCAACCAATATTATATATTTATAGATTGATGTTTTGTGATTTCAGCTGGTTCTAAAGGACCCAGAAGCGGCTATAGTTTTGTTCTGGAAGGCAATTAATGCAGGAGATAGAGTAGATAGTGCTCTCAAGGACATGGCTGTGGTGATGAAGCAGCAAGACAGAGCTGAAGAAGCAATTGAAGCCATTAAATCCTTTAGGGATCGTTGCTCTAAACAAGCCCAAGAATCACTAGATAATGTCCTTATTGACCTATATAAGGTAAAGATTTTAAGTTGATAATCCCTCTCATTACCATAAAGGAATGGGTTGATCTTTAATTTGATTCTTTACATGCTCTGCTGCTGATGACGATGATTCAATTAATGGGTTTTGACAGAAATGTGGAAGAACAGATGAGCAGATTGAGTTGTTAAAGCAGAAGCTCAGAATGATATACGAAGGGGAGGCCTTCAATGGAAAGCCCACCAAGACAGCTCGCTCCCATGGGAAGAAGTTCCAGGTTTCTATCAAGCAAGAGACTTCCAGGATACTGGTATATAACTTATCATGTTAATTGCCCTCTGAGCTTCTCATATACTAATTAGTACAACAGAATTGAGAGAGGGAGAAATTTAGCCTTAGATTCTCATATTTAATCAGTCCTCTTTGCTCTGGAAAAAAAAAAAAAAAAAGATGCATCCTTATTGCTTTTGGGCTTTTCAAAATCTATACAAACAAACTAAACTGAGCTTGACTATTATTTATATATTGAAGTATAATCTTGTGCTCTTGAGAAATAATTGATCTTGATTGGCCTGAAACTAATGATCCCATTGCTAATTGCAAAACAGGGTAATCTGGGTTGGGCCTATATGCAACAAACGAACTATGTGGCTGCAGAGGTGGTATACAGAAAAGCACAGTTGATCGACCCTGACGCAAACAAAGCCTGCAACTTGGGGCTATGCCTAATGAAGCAGGCGAGATACGATGAAGCCAGGTCTGTTCTTGAAGATGTCCTGCAAGTTAGGATTATGGGTTCAGACGAGTTAAAGTCGAGAAATCGTGCAGAGGAATTGATGCAAGAGTTGGAATCGCTAGAGTCAACTGATTTCTTATCGACTCAATTGGGTCATCAGAATCTAGAAGAAGTCTTCGTGGAAGGGCTTGATCAGCTTTTGAGCAAATGGACTCCTTTAAGATCCAAGAGACTGCCCATCTTTGAAGAGATTTCTCAATTTAGGGATCAAGTAGCTTGTTAGAGTCTGGAATATATATATATATATATATTATTTTTTTTTTCAGAAAGAATGTGGGTCTAGTAGATTAGATTGATTGCCAAGGAAGGCAAAGGGTTTTACCAACAAATAAGGAAAATTATTGAGATAGGCAGATATGGGTAGATTGTAAATAGTGTCAAATAATAATGGGGCATGTGAATGTTTTAATTCTCTCATAGGTTGGTTGGTGATCATGGTATCCTTGGTTCTTCTCGCAAGAACTTGAACAATAAAGCTGGTAGTTATAGCTGCTTTGTCTCTGATTTTTTTCTTCCCCTTTTCACTTCTTTAACTTCTCTTTTACTCTCTTAGTTCATGTTTAAACCCCCCCCCCCCCCCCCCACCCCAACCCTAAGGGTGCCAATTTGGAGCTGGAACTGAAAATTAAAATCAACTGCTTAAAACCGGGATGAACCAAAGAAGTATTAATATTTATTTATTTTACAACAATGATTTCTTTCTCGGTTTGATTTGATTTCAGTTTCGAAGGTGAAGCTATTCGGTTAGAATTGAATCAAACTGAATTTACTCTAAAATTATATTAATAGGTTTAGAGTTAGGGTTTGTGGCCTGCAACCAAAAGCACTTGGAATGCCATTGATTGATAAATGAAAGTTCTGTGGAAGAATCCTATATACAGCTTGTTCTGATATGGTATATGGTGAAGGAAATAACCAATTTAATATTGGTCTTTATGAATCCAAGTGGTTAAATATATATTATTAATTTTTAGACTATAATTTCTTTGATTCTTCCCAAAATAAGATGGTAGAACCTTCTATTTTATTTTGTATATTGTGCACTGAATTAAAGTCAGTTTCGATTAATTGTTGGTGGCCCAATTATATATTATTTATTCGTGAATGATTTTCTTATTAGTGGTTGTTGGGACTCTGATTTATTGTATAAGGTGTTTCCTCCTATATTATTAAGGCCACAATAAATTTACACCTCTTTACCACCTAATGATGGACGGATTTGTCCTATGTCTGTCTGTCTTAAATACCCATTTCATTGTTAATTAATGCCACTGATACACAAAGGAAAGTTCTATGTGGAACAATTCTGTTTACAACTTGTTCAGATATGATGAAGAAAAGAACCAGTTGAGTTTTCCGAGACAAACCCATTAAACATTTTAAGTCCCAAGCAAATTTGGGACATTTGTTGAATATTCACCTTTATGAATCCAAATGATTAAATATAAATTATTATTATTATTATTATTATTATTATTAAATATCAACTATAATTTTTTTTATTCTTTTCGAAACAACATACTAGAATCTCTCTATCTTTTTTTTTTTGTCTATGGATTCTGCAGTGTATTCAAGTAGATTAATCTGTATTAAGTAGTTTGAGGTTCAATTCTATATTATTTATCTCTGTTTGGGAGGACACTTGGGTCCATCACTTCTACTTACCATGTCAACAATACTAATATCCTCTCTGTGAATGATTTTCTTATTAGTAGTGATTGTTGGAACTCTGATATATTGTATAACATGTTTCCTCCATGTATTGTTAGGGCCATAGTTAAAACTCCAAATTTCCATCTCTTTGTCACCTAATGATGTATGATAATGTCTTTTGTCTGAAACTGTAACTTAAATAGGAATTATATATTTATGGATCACCTTTATAGGTAAACAAGAGTAGAAAGATTTCCTATAATTACAACACATACAAACTTGAATCATTTTTTTCATTGTTCATTATTTGCTTAAAAATGGTTTTGTTGGTAGGTCTATGGAGGGTCAAATAAAATGTGAAACTTTATGAAAACTGAAAATATATCCCAGATTTAAGCTCTATTTTTATGAAAAAATTTAAGGGAGAAATTGCTACTAAAGATAAATTGGTTAAATTAATTTCAATTGACCCTCGTTGCCTCCTTTGAAAAATTGTAAATGACTCTATATGGCATCTTCTGTTGTCTTGTAATGTTTCTAAACACATTTGGATGGCTGTGCCATTTGGGATTTGCATAGAGTACTTCTATCCTTCCTCTATTGTTAACCTCTATGAATCTCTTCTTTTGTTCAGTTCTCTATCTGTTGGAATTTTAAATATTTTTAAAATAATTGATTAAAAGATATATATATTTTATTTTGTAAAAGATGTGTGAGAGGGTTGTATCTTTTTCTAATAGGCACCTAAATGAACACGAATTTTATCTAATGGAAGATATGTTTGAATGATCAACAAACATATCTATATGTTGTTAGAAAAAAAACATATTGTTTGAGCATGCATGTCTTTTAGAGAAACCTCTTAGTGGTGTCTCTTCCTCTCCTATACATAAAGAGGAAATTAAACTCATTTCTCAAACAGTTCGAACAATCCCAGATATTGTTTTCTCTTGGCTTTCTCTACACTTCAGTTTTGTTTGTCTAATTGAGTACAATGCTGAAGTATCCCGACGTGGCCCAGTAAGTTAGTGAACGACTACTGGAGGGGCTTGTGGAGTTGTTTGATCTTCGAAGCTCATTCAAAAGAACACAGTTTGCAATATAGGGCATCCAGAGTCTTAAAGAGAGTGACCAGTGGTATGACTTAGCCCACCAATACCTTAAATTTCTCCATGTATTTTCAGATTTCTGACGTTATATTTGGTGATTGTAATTCCCATCATCAACCTTGGTTTGTCTACGATTCAAACAAGTATCTTATTCTCTTAGTTACATATGTTGATATGTATATTTTTGATAATTATTTTCGACAATTCCTTAGACTGTAGAATTACTTATTGCAATTCTTTGATTAATGCATGATCTAGATAATTTATTTGGATTGATTTTTACTACGGTTGGCAAGAGGCATACTGATTAAGAAACCTCTTATGGCTAATGAGACAATAGCCAATGAAACAAATTGTGCAAGGAAAAATTGTTGTTGCAGTGACAAGGTCTATTCCGTGGCCAAAACTCACCATTCAATCATAGTAACAATGTCTGTGATGAACCATCTACGCAGACCTCCTTTGAAGAAAAGAATTAATTCTTACAATGACAGAGATGGTGTGAAAGACATTCACAATCACGTGATTGGGAACCCATTGAAGCATTTGTTTAAATACTCTCAATCGTCTAATACTTATTCTAATTCACCGCTCGCTGCAAAGAATGTAGACTCACAAAGTTGTTGGTTGAATCACAACTACTCTCATAGTGTTTAGTCTAACGTGGTGTCAGTTGACGATGTTTGGTCACACCACATGTTGGCGGTTTGGTGACTTTTGAACTTAAGGTCATTCTGTTTACTGACTTCATGATGATAGGAATTTTAATTTAATATTTTACATTACAAGGTGTGTAAACTAGAGTAGTTGGTGTACTTGTAGTCATTGTTTTGTTCTTTTATTGACGTTCCAATCAATGGGCTATTTGATTTGAAGTCAACCCAGCTTTTGGATGGTTTTATTCTAACAAATTTAAATCATTTGCCCCCCTATTTTAAAATTATTTTTATGAGAAAAATAAAAACTTCATTAATTAAGATAATTTAGAACATCCACATTAGTTCCTGTGTCAAAAATTCTACTTACCGTGTCAACAATACTAATATCCTCTCTGTGAATGATTTTCTTAGTGATTGTTTTAACTTTTTTTTTTTTTGTGGGAGAAACAACAAAGATTCATTAAGATAAAAGAAACCATAGTACATCACTGTAAGATTTGAGGAAAGAAATATGAGATTGTTTAGTTATCACCAGAAGCATTGTTTAGTTATCACCATAAGCACTATCTTATGCATTTCTAGTACCACTTCTTATTAGGTCTGAGACAAAAAATAGGATAAGGAAAAAAAAAAAATGATATACATCTAAAAAAAAAAGAGGAATAATGCCCCAAGGCCACGGGGTGTACTATGATTCAAAAATAGCTGTTCAAGTTCTTGTGAATCACTCAATATCTCCCTAATTCTGGAACTCTGATATATTGTATAACATGTTTCCTCTATGTATTGTTAGGCGTAGTTAAACTTCAATTTAAATACCCATTTCAAACTCCAATTTAAAACCCATTTCATTGTTAAGTATCTACTTTAAAATGGTTTTGGTGATAGATGTATGAAGGGTTAAAGAAAAATGTGAATAGCTTTATGGAAACTGAAAATACATCCCAAATTTAAACCTTTTTTGTGAAAAAAATTTTAAGTGGAGAAATTACTACTAAAGATAAATTGATTAAATTAATTTCAATTGACCCTCGTTGCTCCCTTTGAAAATTTGTAAATGACTCTGTATGGCATCTTCTCTCGTCTTGTAATGTTTCTAAACACATTTGGGTGGCTGGGCTTTAGAGGATTCACATAGTGTACTTCCATTCTTTATTGTTAACCTCTATGAATCTCTTCTTTTGTCCAGCTCTCTATATGTTGGAGCTTTTAATGTGTTTTAAATAGATGATTAAAAAAATAATTTATTTTGTAAAAGGTGTATTAAAGGGTTGTATCTTTCCTAATAGACATCTAAAATGAACAAGAAGTTTGTCTAATAGAAGATATGTTTAAATGATTAACAAACCTGTCTTGGGAGAAAAAACATGTTGTTTGAGCATTTCTTTGAGAGACACCCCTTAGTGGTAGTCTCTTCCTCTCCTATACATAGAGAGGAGGTTAAGCCTATTTTTCAAACAATTTAAAAAAAATCCAAAAATTGTTTTCTCTTGGCTTTCTCTACACATCGATTTTGTTTTATCTAATTGAGTACAACTATGAAGTATCCCAACATGACCCAACAAGCCAGTGCAATGGCTATTGGAGGGGCCTACGGGATTGTTTGGTCCTCGAGGTTGGTTCGCAAGAGTTCAGTTAGTCAGTTTGCACCATAAGGCATCAAGTTTTCCATGTATTTTCAAGTTCATAATGTTATATTTGGTGACCTTGGTCTACGGTTAAGATAAGTATCTTATACCCTTAGCTACATATGTTGATATGTATGTTTTAGATAATTATTTTCAACAATTTTTAAGATCGTAGAATTACTTATTGCAATTCTGATTACCAATTTGACAAACCCATTAAAAATAATATAGTCAAATAACTTTATTAATGACCATTAAAATATTTTTAATTCATGTATGATCTAGATGATGTCTTTGGATTGGTTTTTACTATGGTTGGTAAGAGGCATAATGATCAAGAAATTTTTTATAGACAATGAGACAATAGCCAAGGGAACAAATTGTGCAAAGAAAAATCGTTGTTGCCATGACAATGTCTAGTCTATGGCCCAAAGCTCACCATTGAATCATAATAACAATGCCTGAGAGATGATCCCATCCATGCACACCTCCTTTGAAGAAAAGAATTCTTAAAATAATGAAGATGTAGGTTGAATCACAGGATCCAACTCCTCTCCTTAGCGTTGTTTGCTCATATCGGCCTATAGTTACTAGGCGAGTGCTATGTGTCAAGACGATAATCCAACGCTTTGAAAGAAGCATGGAGAACGAGGTTCTAAGAACTATTGAATCAACGCCTGAACAAGTACCAATTGTCCAAGTAGTTATGAACAAGACCTAGACGATCACAGCTCTGGAGAAGAGCCGAATCTTGAATTACAACTACTACTGACAGTGTTTGGTCTAAAATGTGGTGTCAGTTGACGATGTTTGGTCACCACATGTTGGCGGTTTGGTGACTTTTGAACTTAAGGTTACATTGTGCTTACTGACTTAATGATGTTAGGAAATTTGAATTTAATGTCTTAAATTACAAGGTGTGTAAACTAGATTAGTAGGTATACTTGTAGTCATTGTTTCACTCTTTCGTTGAGATTCCAATCAATGGGCTATTTCAAGCTTTTCGTCGGTTTTAACACCTGTTTAAAAAAAAAAAATTATGGGAAAATAAAAACTTCATTAACTGAGATTGTTTAAAACATCCATTTTAATTCCCTTGTCAAAAACTTTAATCCCTTATGCATAACAAGGTAGGCAATTTGTTTAAATAATAACATAAATTATAAATATTCAAAAAAAAAAGGAACAACACTTCAAGACCTTGAACAGGTGCTAGTATCCTGAATCAGGTTATGCACGTCCACCAAATCATTCCAGACTTTTACCATATTCTACCCTTCCACTTTTGCCTATTTTAACCTTGATACAGAGACCAATTTGGGTGTGAGCAAGGCTGATATAGGTCAGCCGGTGTAAGAGCCAGGATGGTTGTCTGTCTTGCCATGTGTGCAAGCCTCAAGCAAGCTTGCTAGGGTGTTAGCATTGTTGTAGCAACATCCATGTCAACAACAACATAGCTGAAGCAAAGTCGCACACCATGGGCCTCAACACAAACCACAGACTCACAAGTCTTGGTCAAGCATAAGTAACCCAGACCATGTGCAAGGCAGGTTTCAACACTTAGAATCCGTGGGGCCCAAATTTGTGAGATTTAAGGCCTAATAACCTTGTGGGGTCTAATCTAAAGAATTGATTGGCACCACAAGTCAAGTGTACCAAGTGTTGTTGATGCTTATCTTTTAAGATGACTTGGACCAGGAGTCATGCATTGACAACTTCTTCATTTGTGGAGAGAGAAGATGATATTTGAAAATCATATTCTAACTTATCATTAAGGCCTGTTTGTTTCTTAGAAAACTATTATAAGGACCTGTCAATGGATTTTTTTAACCCAAATCATGCCCACTTGGTGACTTGGTAAACTGAAGCAATGCCAGGGTTTTTATGAATTTGAATTTTTATATATTTAGTATATCAATATTTAGAAGTATTTTGTTGGTTTATTGGCTATACATGTATTGCTTTATAACATACAACTGTTACATGCAAGTGTTTATATATTATCATGATAGAAAAGACTATTGGTTTGTGGGGTTTTTAATTACCCACTAGTGTATTGTTATTCTATCAATGTAGGTTAGCATATGGAAATAAAATATTTCAATAAATCCAATATTGTGGGGATATATTGTTAAGAATTCATTGCATGTTGTGGTCAAAGAGATGATATTAGTCTATTGATGTAAATTTTGCTTAGAAGGCTTTGAACAGAATCTAGAGGAAAAGCTTAGATTAGGTTATGAAAATTCATTATCATATTTTGTGAAAACAAGTTTTTTCTGACTCAAACGGACTTGTGGTTGTTGGTGATTATATATTTATATTATTTGACGATTTTATAGAAATTGGTTAATCAAGCTTATGATTTAAAATACACCGTAGAAGCAAAGCTTATTTAGGAAAAAAGGCTAGATCAAAAGTCCAAATGGCTAAAAATATAAGTGACATTTATATTGTTAGAACTTAAGGCAGTGCCTCTTTATAAAGGAGAATAAATGTCATTAACATAAAGAAAACATGCATATATGTCTTGGATAGATATTTCGTGAGGCTACTGAGATAGCGTTATCAACTCTGTATAAATTAAAAAATAATCTGTCTTGGATTTATATGAATACTAAAGTGATATCTTCTAAAGGAATGAGCCCTAAAGTCCGTGAAATGTGATGGATACACAACTTATATGATAAGAGATCTCTGAAATTAAGTTCAAAGGATATAGAAGAAGTCACCAAATGACTTGACCAATACTAATATTTTTACTCAATCTGGTTAGATGGGAAAGTGGAGCACTCATCATGATGAATAGAGGATGCGTATAAACTCTTAATTAGCCATATATTCTACAATCGTAGGGGCATGTTAACCATGATGCACACTATGAGAAGACCTGAGTGAATGTAGGCGGTGAGAGCACTTATCGATTAGAATTTTAGAGGGAACTCCTTAAATATCCATGATTCTGAACTGGAGAAAATGCCATAAATGTCCACGTAATCAAAAGGGACTTATGAGGAAATGTTTAAAAAATTTGACTTTACTCGTAATTTGTAGCGTGGTTTATCAAACTTAGTATAAATTCAAGTCTAAAAGATATTTGCAACAATGTGTCCTTCTACTTTTCTAATGTGCCCAATTGGATTTGCTAATTGTTTTGTATATTTTGAATTATATGAGGGATTGTTAAAATTTTAAATGTTTTTAAAATAGATCATTCAAAATAAATATTATTTTGTAAATGGTGTGTTAGAGGGTTATGTCTTTTCCTAATAAACACTTAAATTACCAATATGTTTGTCTACTAAAAAATATGTTTGAATTGTCAACAAACATGTCTTGTGAGAAAACTAAGGAATCTTGAGCCCAAACATGTCTTTTCCCACAAGACATGTTGTTTAAGCGTGTCTTTTGGAGAAGACATGTTGTTTGGGCATGTCTTTTAGAGACACTCTTCAGTTGCGTCCCTTCGATTCCTATGTATAAAGAGAAGGTTAAACTCATTTCAAACAGTTGAAAAAAAATCCCCAAATATTGTTTTCTTTCGGCCTTCTCTACACTTTGGTTTTGTTTTGTTCAAATGAGTGCAGCTCTGAAGTGTCTCGACATGGTTTAATAAGCAAGTGTAACAACTATTGGAGGGGCTTGTGGGGCTACTTTATCTTGGGAGTCTGATATACAAAAACCCGATTTGCACCATAGAGGTTGAGGCATCTATATTTCTAAAGAGAGTGACTGGTGACTCAACTTAGCTCCACCGATTCCTTAATTTTCTCCATGTATTTTTTGGTTCATGACGCTATGTTTGGTGTTTGAATTTTTCATCAACAACCCGGATTTGTCTGTAGTTAAAATAAGTACCTTATTCCCCTAGTTATATATGTTTTATTTCCAACACCATCCAAATCTGAAAATCTCTTGGTTGCTTTCGTTTATGCAATAACCATGTATAATATTTGGTTTCTTTGGAATAAAAGTATCTTTCTCAATGATGTTCCTTCCCCTGTTATGATTGTGCATCATATATAAATGGATTTCTTTGTAAGATTTATGTTACCCTTATGTGTAATATTAAGGGAAAATCTTCTTGTACCAATGTTGGTGAAAAAGAAAAAAAACTTACATGTTTCATTTTTTCCATTGAAGGTAAATCCTATCATTTCACATGCCTACTCGAATAATATTCGACTTTTAATAGCTGACCTAATGACTCCAAGCACTTTTTTAATATTTTTGAAAACTCTTGGGAAAATGTTTCCGGTCCGGAAATATAGGAAACACCCACTCATCCCCCCCTCCCCCCCTCCCAAGTGGTATAATTAAAGGGAGGCAGGGGCCAGGGAGGTCGTTACACAGGTTATAGGGTTATTAGATATGCTCAAGAACCAAAAAAATAGTGGCATTAGACGTTGCACAGAAAAGATAGTTCTACAACCCATATAATATTCCTTCCGACAACCCTCAATAACAATAAGGAAACAGTAATGACATTCAAACAAATTTCACATCAGCCTCAAGGAAACTGCCTACTCGGATACAAAGGATTCAACCTGTACAAGCAATGTTATACAACACAAAACACTCCCACGCCAAAGGGCTAGCAGAAACGGAAGCAGGATATCCAAAAACAAGACTAAGACGAGGGAGAAAAAAGAATACAGAACAAGAGGTGGGCGATGGCAAGAGAACTCATTCACAGGGACATTTGAACAGAATGCCGGACACCAACCTTGTATGTAAGATGTATCTATGCATAATTGTGTAAGTTGAGCACATCCAGCGGAAGTAGGAGGGCCGAATCAACATTTAAAGCCATGGCATACTGACAAAATTATGATGAGGATCAAAGCAATGATAATACCCAAAACAATCAGCTTAACCTTCATATTTTGCAGCCACATCTTCCTCCTCATCTTGGTTCCCTGTTCCCGGAAACCTTGGGCCTGTAACAAAACATAATATGGAAGCCAACATCACATCACAGTTTAAATAGCAGGAATGATGGAGCAAATGGAATGAAATGCAGACTAAAAAACTAGGTTAAAATCCAACAATCTCCATCAAACTGGAGAGAAATGACCTCCATATTCTTTTTTCCTGTACATATATAACCTCACAGAAAGAGCTTGATCTAACCAATCTGGAATCTCACCTGAAAGCATGACTTAGTTCTAGGGGCTTAAGCTGTTGTCAGCTATAAAATATATAATAAAAAAAGTTTATTCCCCCCAACCCCCACCCCACCAAAACAAGAAGAGGGAGAGAGTCTGCTGCAGTCAAATTACTGCAAAATATATTAGGTTTATGCCTCTTCTAACCTGTGAATGAAGATTCTCTGTTTTGTCCACCAGAAGTTCTATCTTCTCACCACGATCAAGAACCTAATCAAAAATCAGATTGGGTAACTTAACTGCATCTCAATTTCCAAATAAAAATACATAAAGTAAATTTTATTGTAACAGTTACACGGTAAACCACAATCTCTTGCCTTATCTATGTTTTCCATCATCACTCCCTTAACTTCCGTAACCTGAGCTTTTACTTTTTCAAGCTTGCTGATTTCCTCAGGATGATCTGCACAATACTGCATGTGCTCCTTCAGTTTTGACCTAAAACATTAATGATGAGGTTTTTTATTAGTTCCATGGTTTGATGAATACAAAGGACATTCTGATAAAGGGTTACAAAAATAGAATTACCCAAACTCTTTGTTCAGGCTGTTGGCAACCGCAGTTGAAGCTTTTCCTCCTCCATATCTCTTGTTAAAATCCTCCTTAACTCGGTCAAGGAATGCAATAGGAATTTGTCTACCAACAGACTCCACTGCTACCACACAAAAGGCTACAGTGTCCAGATAAATCACTCAGATCCACATCAAGAGAATGTTTAGGGTCAAAGATATGAACTTGGACAACATACTACCCAAACAAGGTGGACAGACATCTTATTTGAGACCCAAAAACATCAAAACTCACGTTCCCATCTACCATTCAATTATGGAAATCATCAAAATATCTACTACAACATACATGGTTTAGTTCATTTCCTACATATTATGGCCTACTCCATTGTCTCATTCAAATTGACGGATCATATAGAATCATTGTAATGACCAATCTCTCCATTCTTATAATGGACAGATCACATGCTAAAGGCAGTTACAGCAATTCCCCAAAAAAACAAAAAAGGGGGGCAGAATCACCAGCTAGTTTCACAAAAAAGGAAAAAAAAAGGCAGGGGTGTACATTTTCATGGGGAGAGAAAAACATCACACACAAGGATGCAACAGCAACAGATTTAAAACCACTGGACTCAGCCTTATCCCAACTAGTGGGCTCAGCTGACAGCTATATGGATCCTATTTCTCCAATCAGCTCTATTCAAAGCCAAACAAGATTCCAGTCCTAAGCCATACACATCTTTCCTCACCACTTCTCTTTTGTTATTTTAGGCCTACCTCTAGCTCTAGTGGTTAACCATAAGAAGCAAAATTGAATCAAACATTTAGACTTTTATCTAAGATTCAGATCTCTAAGTAAACATGGGATTGAATCAAAGAACACAAATTGTGAGTCAGAAAATTTTAAGAGTTTGTAAGAAATATGGTGAAACCTAAACAAAAAACACTACGTAAGATCTATAACCCTTGCATGCAAACATAGACAACAAACGGACTGGCAGTGAGCCACTAAAGGGGGTGACCACAGAGGTGTTGAGCTTAATTCAAACCCACATCTAGTCACTGTGCTTGGAAATGAAAGGCAGTGAGCCCAGCATGAGTGAAGGCCAAGTCAATACATACAATAGGTGAAGGAAGCACACCACCACCCCCCCCCCCCAAAAAAAAAAAAAATTCACACACCTGGGAAACACAATTTTGATTGAGGATTGGGGAGGAGAGGTGGAATAAATTGCCCCTGATGGATTTAGGAGTTTGTGCACAAGCCGTATGCAGGTAGAGTCCCACGAACAGTACGAGGGGGTTTTGCGTCTGTATGTGTAGTGTAGTGGTTGGGCTTAGTTAGTTTTGGTTTGGACTATTCTTTCACTAGCGTCGCAGAAAACCATTCATCAAGCAACCAAGCATCCTACCCTCTTCCTCTACTTTGACTTGCCAATGGATAGAAAGTTTTTGTGAATGACATTTCAATTATACACCCATTCCAAAACTCACTAATCACTACATCAAGGTCGAACTCGTGCCTTCAATCTCCTTCTGTGTACAAAACATTAATTCGATACATTTATATAAGGAAGCACAATAGAGGAGCATCAAACACGCATTGAGAGAGCAGTTCAGGTCACAGGTGTACATACCTCATTCCAATGTTTTATACTTCCGAGAAAGTATAGTTGTCAAGGTGTCACCTAGGCGTCCAGATGCCTTGTGTCTAGGTCCCCTCCAACGCCTTAGGTTGCCTAGGCAGGACTCACTCACGGGAGTTTGTGTCTAGGCCCTCCCCAACGCCTTGGGTTGCCAAGACGCCGTGACAACTATGTGAGACAGAGGTTACTAGACTATAAAACTTATATCTTCAAGCTGGGTCTAAAGTACACATTCTCCAGGTCGGAAGGGATCCATTGACCTTATACCAAAGCGTTATCAAACCTGACCAGGAATGAAGTAGTCGGCATTTCGCCCTCTTTCTAGTGACTAGGGGGCTACTCTTAACTGGTTAGAGGTCTAACTTCATGGCTGACAGCCAACAAAAATCCTGTCATTAATGGGACAAACACAAAGAGGCCCCTCCTAGAAAAGGTGTGGAGAATGATCAAACAGAGAAAGAAAGAACTATGCGCAACAAGGATCTGCTAGGCAATACTAGGACTAGACTTTGACTGACTGTCTAGGATTTCCATCTTCGCAAGGTTTGGCAGTGAGACAATTTTATATCCATCGAAATCTGAGAGACTGAAGGAGTGTCCTTTCAGAACATCCATTCTTAGTCTTGTTTGACTAGGGCATACCCCAGACCATCATCAATGACAGGACCCTAGGTTCACTAGGAGGTTCTGGATAGAAGTGTTCAAACAGATATTTAGTCTAGGGGGGGGGGGGGTACAAGGTCTTGGCTGTTAAAAGTTCTTGATGAAGCACCTGTAGAAAGTACCTAGACTATGGAAGCTTCAAACTTCTATGAGAGATTTCGGTGTAGGCCACTATGGCTCTTACCTTTTCCTTACCTTCCTCAACTCCATCTGAGGTAATCACAAACCTGAAGAAAATCAAACTACGCTGCTCAGCAAGCAAACATATCACACACAAATGAAAACAATCACAGCAACATGAAGAGCTAAACTTTGATTCTTGGGGAGAAGTCCTAGAACCCAAGAAGAGGAAGCACCTATAATTAAAATGAAGGGAAAAACAGTGATTCTCTCCCTTTTAACTAACAAATGATAACAAAGATTTGATGCAGCACAGAGAATTTCTGAACAATGTCCCTAACGACAACACATTAAATACAGCAGGTTTTCCAGCAGACCACCAAGTTTAATTGAATAGGATCTCTGATATTCTAAAAGTTCTGTACTTATGAGGAATCAAACTTGAAGAATCTAATAAGTATCTGAAACATACCCATAATGGTAGCCTATTGGTAGGTTATAAGTTTTCTATTCATATTATTAAAGCACTTTACAATTTTATTAACTTTCATTTTAAGTTTGGGTAGGTGAGAATGTGTAGCCAAGCTTAACAACACATCCCAACTGACATGTTCCACATGGCAATCCACCAAACCAATAAATATGGTGCACAAGTAGACCCTAGTGTCGGTCCTAACTTCGGCTATCTTTTTCATGAAGTGATTTCCCTGATACTCAAAACTGCATCCTCATGCTGGCAGATTTACCATCATCACACCATATTAAAACCCTTACATGACTAAGAAAATAAAATTACTTCATTTGATCAACACATGATGTAGCAGGTAATGAAACATTTCAGTTAAAAACGATGTAGGATTTGAAATTATTAGACCAAACCCAAGTCAACAGTTTGTCAAAAGGCAGGTTGTAAAGTACCTGAACTCCTACACTACAATAAGTCACGAAGCCAAATAAACAATCTCCAACAAAGACCATTCCATTATTTAAATGCTGGTTGTTTAGAAAAACTGATAGTAAATTTTAGGAGAAAACTTTTAAGTGTTCCAGTGATAGATAGCAAATATGGGTAAATAAGTGGGACTAGAAAAGAAACCTAATCACGAAAATGACCTACTGAAAAAACTAGGAAACTAATACCCAGAACTAGAACAAAATCCATAATAATACAACGGCTGTGTTTGGTATTCATTCTTGGAACACATTCTAAGTGTAGAACACGTTTGGAACGATAGAAACGTTGTTTGATATACATTCCCATTCTAAATCCCTGGAATGGGCTCAAGAACAAGCCTCATTCTGGAACGGACTAAAAGCCCCATTCTGGCGTTCTTGTTCCCATAGAAGTGGCTTCTTCGAACATGGTGCTGCTGCAGAGAAATTCGAAAATCAGATACAAAGGGCATCCAATACATTGGTGACCACAAGAGCTCAGGACCATCTTTAATTCTATCACATTAGGATCCATACATGACTGTGTATCTTGATTCATCTACACTAGAGTCCAATTAGTAACCACACCAGAAAACCCTCCCCTGTTTCACAATCAAATCCTCCACAATCACAGCATTGAAGAGCTTGAAGTTAGGCCTGGCCACGAGTTTGCTCATGATGGACTGATGGGTTCTTACTGAGTTCGTAGGCATAGGAGAGATCACCAAGTTGGCACCAATGACGACATCAGTATCAGCATAGGTGATCATATCCATCATGTATCGACGGGTCATCTCACAAGAGATGATGGATTCCTTAATGGGTTCAAATTTGAAGGATTGCTTTCTTCTTGTTCCATTTTCTGTGGTTCGGTGGCCGGAGAATGGTGGGAAGAAGTGCCCTTGGAGTTGTGGTTGCAGGTTGCAAGTCGCAGATTGATGGTTCAATAGAGATACCTCTGGCTTTAGTATATTTGAATTCTTCTTTTCTTTTATCCATTGAAAATCTACATTAAATTCAAGTTGGAAAGGACTTGAATCCTTTGTTATTATGAATTCTGTTGTTCTATATGTAATGGAAAATCACCCATGAGTTGTTTGATGAAATGTATGAACACTCTATACTCAATAATACATTTTAGTGAAAGTGGTATCCAAACAATGTTCTGATTCACAGCTAAGAATGCATTCTGGGTACTCAGAATGGGAATGTGCATTCTCGTTCTAAGAATGCATACCAAACACAGCCAACATCTCCACAAGTCATGACATTCAATTGAATATTACAGGGATAAAGCTTCTGGTAACAGAAGAGAGGACATCAGCTAGGTGTGGACAAGCGATCTAACCAGAAAATCAGATAACAGAGAAGCTCACAGAACCAAGCAGCAGGCAGTACCTCTATAAACATCCTTGAATTGCTACTTACAAGGCAGTTTACTGGACTTTCAAGTTTTTTTTTTTTCCTACAAATAGTATAATCCAAGGCTTTTAGATACCAATCTTGAGTTTCCAGTTGAACAACTTATTCTAACCAGAAAATAAAGGCACATAGAAACAAAAGAGGAAACAACACCATAAAAAATATTGGCGTGAATATCACGAATCCACGATCGTTCTTCTATTACAAAAAATCTATACCCAAACGCCTTGTGTTTCAGACCACAGCGTATTCTGAAAAAAAAAATCTGATCATTGTTTAACAGATCAGGCAGACAGAATCGAATCACAAGAAGCGAGAAACAGATACGATCAGATAAAAGAAAAGGGGAGAACAAAAACCCGTGGGGGGGGGGGGAATGACGGTTTTTTTTTTCCTCTCTAGGAAAGAAAATGAACCAGAATATAGAAATTTTGTATCGACATAAGAAACAATAAACAGGAAAAGCTAAGAAATAGTCCGATAAAAACGAATCACCGCCATAAAAACCAACAGGAACATTAAAACAGAACACCTATCCTTACACAAAAACGGAAAAAAAAAAGGGGACAAAATCTACAAATCCAGGAGGGAAAATGATGACTTACTGAAACCGTCCACAACGAGATAATTGAAGGTGTGGTTATCGCAGTTGTAAGTGAACTTGTCGCTGCTAGCTGGAAGCTTTTGAAGGCATTGATATGCGATTTTGGTGAAATTGCCATTAAATTCTGTGTATTCAGCAAGGATCACCGTTCCTCTAGCAACGAAACTGTAGATCAACGACTGCTGCCCCATCTTACGAGCCCTAACACTAACGCTAGCAGTTGCAGAGACGCAGAGACTCAGATAATGGAAGCGAACTTTAGAGAAAGAGAGAGGGAGAGAGCGAAACAATCGGAGAACGATGGATTGATTTTTCTGGTTTTTCTTATTCGGAGAAATATTCGGCGCAGGAGCCGAAATAAAGTATTTATATAGATAAGATATGTCTGGGAATAAGGAAATATAGCGACCCGAGAGAACAAAACTGCGAGAGAGAAAGAAGGTAGGTCCACACCTCCACTACTTGTGAAGCCCAATTTATTAAACTACCCTCCTTCTACAGAGATAATATCAAGAATGCCATTGTTTCTTATAATTCTCTCCTTCTGGGAGAGGGCAGCGTGAGGACCAATAAGAGACATGAAATTATCATTAAAGATGAAATTTTCATTTTTCATGAGGAATGGATCTTAAATTTTAAAAGGAGTAGTTGTACAGATATCATGAAGAGGCATGTAACGTGTATAATTTATTATTACCATATGGCAACATATTTAGCGCTAAAAATTTTTATTCAAATATGAAACTTGGAAACAACCTTTTCTGTGGGGTAAGGCTAGGGACATATGTGCCTCTCCCAAACCCTACAATGGCAGAATCCTCATGCAATGGGCTACTCTTTACGTTGATTGGAACCAAACTGATTGACTCTTCCATGTGTACAAATGGACTCTTACACAGGAAAATAATGGTCAATATTTACCTATAAAGTCAAAATAAGAATTATAAGAGTGTAACATTCAGGTTTGACATCATAAAATTGATTTGTGGTAGTCATATACATAAAAACACTGGTTTTGCATTAGCCATGCTGAGTGAGTATTAGCCACATGGACCCTCCAAATGGCTAAATTACAATTACAAGTTCTTGAGTTGCCTGCTTGGACTTCGCATGGCAAAATATTTTCCAAGATTCTTGGTCCAAAAAATCTTTGCAATTTTGCCACATTTTAGTTACATTGATATGTTGACCACCGGTTATTCCTAAAACCAATTCAACTTGATTGATCCAGACCGATTGACACCCCTCGTTTTTTATATGGGCATGCAAAAACTCTCTCTCTCTCTCTCCATTGGAGGGTGAGGTTATTAAGATAAAATCAATAATATGATTAGGGAGAGGAATCCATAAAAGACAGCGTAACCTCTACAACAATGCATGAGCCAATGAGAACACTACTAGAAACATCAACAAAGGTAAAAATTCCACCTTTCATGAAGGATGAGACTGTCATTTCGACCTGCAATGTGTCTAAGCATAGGAGCCATTCTGCCTTTTATACTTCTATGTCCCAAATGATTATATTAGGCACATATAGACATAACAAGTTATATTTGTCGTATTGAAATAAACCAAGGGTTATAAACTTATAATGTCCTCCTATGGTTAAAAAAGGGTTGCTCAATTTGAGGGAATGAAAATATGATATGCATGGAGGGTTAAAACCGGAATTTCAACGCCCCAACCATCATCAACAAGCTGGGCGGTCCACGTCCATTTTCATGAGGTGAGACGTGAGAGTGACATCTTCTATTTATTATTGTTCGGATTTCCTTTTCATACTTCTAAGTACTATAAATATAAATATAAAAGAAAAAAAAAAAAATATATATATATATATATAGATATATATTTATATAAAAGGCGTGAGTATGACCCATAAGCATGGTTTGAAGTATGGCTCTCGTATCGGTTATATTTGATTGGTATTGGTTGAGATCAATCCCTTATTCTTCATCGATTTGGATTGATTATTCGTATTGTTTTAAGGGTAAAATAATAAAAAATTAATACTTTTCAGAAAAAGCAGGGAAAATCGATTGATACCCATCAATCCTATTATCGACAAACACCAATACCAATACCAATACCAATTCCGATACCATCCCCCAAATCCTTGCCCATAAGAGGTCCCGTTCTTAAGAAGCGACAACAGAAAAAAGCCTTCCTCGGTTCTTCCCATATAATCTACTTTTCTTTTAGAATCTTTATACATTTTAAGGAAGAATAATAGGAGGCCACGATGAAAATGACGATGTAGATAGAATAATCATCGGATCTTTTTCATTTCTATGACCCTCTTGAACTGTGGGCATGGTTTCAAGTATCGATATCGTATTGGTTGTATCGTATCAATATCGATTGAGACCGATTTGGATCGATTATTCGTATCGTTTCAAGGGTAAAATAGTAAGAAAAGAAACCTTAAAAAAAAAAGTGAAGGTAAAACAATCAATTCTCACCGATCTGATCTGGTCCGGATCACAAATACTGATACCTATATCGTCCCCTAAATCCATGCCTATGAGTTCCCATGGGATGAGCTAGAAAGCAGTTATCAGTTGGGTTCTAGTATAGGTTTAGGGAACGTCATCGGTTCAACCGTTCTAGGGTCCTAACCCTTTTAGCTTCTTAAAAAAAATATATATAGTAATAGTTTAAGTATTGCAGTAATTGTGGCCCATTAACCTCCCTTCTAGCGTCAAAATCATCTACGTTGAGACGGTGAGGTATAGTGAGTAAATATCCAACGATTGGGGAACTTCACCACTCACTGCAAATTATTTGGAGGCTCCCAGCTGGCCACTTTGAGACTTATTTAAACCCATTGTGGGTCTCTATTGGTCACTATTGGGTCTTTCCCGGTCTAGCTATGCGTGAGTTGTAACGAAACTTGGTAGCTGCCTGGGTGCAGCCAAGGGAATGGAATCTCAGGGTAAGAATATAAAAATTCATCCAAAGTGGATATTTTCAAACTTGTCTCTGATATTCCATTCCCTTGACTGCAACATGGGGTTGCAGCCAAGTAGTTACAACCCAGGCAGCAGCTAATTGTTTTCCGACGAAAAGTATCTATATGCTTCAGTCATAATATTCATTGTTTGTCCTATTCCATGATGTTTACATGTTGGGTGAGCGGCAGAATTTGTGGGTTTCCATGATGTTTAGTATTATCTGTGTCATGTAATGCATCTGATGGAGTTTTGATCCAAGTTTGAAATCTGTCGATCCTTTCTTTGATTCCTATGTGGGTCCTTTGTATGATTTTTAAATGGTAATCATAAATAATAATAATAATAATAACAATAATAATAATAATAATAATAAAATTCTTATTCCACGTATTAAATAGAGAGAATGCTACCTGCTGACATAGGTACATGTTAAGATATCGCCAATGAGAGAACATGCATAAACATCTTCAATGTGAGCAAATGCAGTCTTTTTGAACCCATTGCGTCTAGATATACACACTAGTGGATGTGAAAACATCCTTTGCCGTGGATATGGCGATACGGTGAGCATTAGATGATCGAGACGACATCAAGGCACGTGCCGATATCATCTCGACCGTCCGATGCTCACTGCACCACCACACCCACGGTAGACAATCATTACTCCTAGGATAGCTTTCTTTCTTCCTTAAAATAATATGACCAATTTTATCACATAACTATTTTTTTATATAAAATATGAACACACTTCTCGTTGGTTTTCCTTATTTTAAAGTAGATTGCTGTTAAAAGTATATAACTTTATAAATTTCAAGCACAAGTTGCTTCATATAAGGAGATCTCCATGTTGCTTAATACTAGGGTCTCTCTCTCTCTCTCTCTCTCTCTCTCTCTCTCTCTCACACACAGAGATAGGAGCTGGTTGCCTAAATTATAATGGGATTTTTTTACTTATTTAAATATAGGAGTAGTTGAAGATTGCAGCTATCTTTAATGTATTCTTTATGCTGTTTGGATTTTTAAGTTGATATTCCAATTTATTAATTTATTTATTTGCTTTAGAATTAGGTTCCTCAATAAGGTAAGAATGTTTGTTCTCAGTCTTGTTAGTGGTAGGTGATGATAATCTTAAATGATTGGGACGTCGTATTCCAAGCACTTCTATACAGTCTTGATTTGGGGTTTCATTTCCCCTGTAATGAGTAATCGACTTCCATGAATTTCGTTAGTTTTTTGGATTTGGTTTTCATTTATGGTCGTGTATGTACATGGCTGCCCTTCATCTCACATCGGCAAAAATAATAAAAAAATTTATATTCATTTTCCTTTGCATTTGTCCTTATTACATTATCCCCACGAGTTTTGTTTATTACATTTAAACTCAAAAATCTAATATCATGAGAGACTTTTGACTGCCAGTCCGTTAAGGGGAGACACTTTTTACTTAATACCCACTTTGCCCTTCTATATTGACTTCAACCTTCCAACGAACAAGAGAAAGACATGTTCTTCTCAAGCCAAGTAAAGAGTCATTGCGACTCTTATCTTCTCCGGCAAAGGTTTCATAGCAGCTACCTTCTCCAGCGATAAAGAAGTCCCAATGGCTCTATCTTCTTCGACGGTCTATGGTTTTTTTCCAGTGAAATTGATGCCTTTATACATGAAAGAAGTGATACCCTAAGGTTTGTTCGTTCTTCCCCAATTTAGCTTCTTAGGTGACGGTGATACCCTAAGCTCTCCATTTTGTGGTCTAAATTTTTGGGTCTTCACGACTACAACCAGATTATCAAGCATCCCATACATCTTGGGACTAGGGGTGTCAATCGGTCCGTCCGGCTCAGTTTCGATCCGGGTTGAGTCAGTTTCGGTGTGGGAAAGTTGAAATCGAAACCGAACCAATAAGGAAATTCCGGTTTCAGTTTGGTTTCGGTTTCGATGCGGTTTGATTTCGGTTTGTCTTCGGTTTCTTAAATCGATTTGTAACTGGGTTGGTTTTGGTTTTTGGTCTAGTTTGGATTCGACTTTCCATACAAATGTATACAAAACTATGCAAATTTTGATTTTTTTTAACGAATTTTGGAGTGTTTCGGTTTCTTACCGGTTTGGTTTCAGTTTCGGTCTGGGTTTTGAGCCGGTTTCGGTTTGATTTTGGGTTCATCCATTTTCCGGTGCGGTTCGATTTGGTTTTGGGGTTGCAATACTCCAAACCGAACGGAACCAATAAGGCTTCGGTTCGATTCGATCCGTGTTGTTATCGGTTCGATCCGGCCGGTTTTACCGGTTCGATTTAGGAATTGACACCCCTACTTGGGACCATGAAAACTAAGCTCAACAAGAACTTCTATGGGTCATCTCTTGATTTTGCCTATGATGTGCGGTTGACCTTCAACAATGGCTTGATTTATAATCCCAAGGGCCACGATGTTTACGCAATGGTGGAGCAATTGCTGGCTCGGTATGTTTGAACTCGCGTACAATAAATTGCATAATACGTAGCGGCGAGTGTTTCCCACGGAAGAGATGCCGGGAAACTCATGTGCTGGGCATCCAACTACAGAGATTGGTGCGAAGAAACCTGATCCGATCTCGATCCCCAATGTGGCTCCTCCTTCGAACCCATCACTAGTGCACACTCCTGCATCAACATCAGCATTGGCTCCTAAAAGACCATTTTCGACAGGAAGATCATCTACCGTTAAGCAGCCAAAGCCCAAAGCAAAGGATCCAAACAAACGGGAGATGAGCTTCGAAGAGAAACAAAAGCTAGGAATGAATTTGCAGAATCTCCCACAGGAGAAAATGGATTAGGTGGTGCATATCATAAGGAAGAGGAATGCTAATGTGGCACAACATGGAGATGAGATTGAGCTGGACATTGAGATTCTGGACAAGGAAATGCTTTGGGACCTTGATTGATTTGTGTGCAATTACAGAAAGATGATGAGCAAGATCAAGAGGCAAACGTTTGCCAACAACAACTAGATTCCTACAACGGAAGACAAGGTAGTGACAATTTTTATCGTAGAATCCAATTGCTTGATTTTAGCACTCTTAATTTTTTATGCTTACAGCTAGGCAAACTTTTGTGACTCATATTTTGTTTTATAAAATGTGTCAAAGGGTATGTGAAGGGGCAATTATGTCTTTTTAATTTTAAAACTAACACCAATCTTAGAATTTTGGGTTTAATAGATTTTTGGGTTTAAAGGTAATAAATGAAACTCGAAGGGAGACGATATATCAAGGGCAAACACAAGGAGTGGTGGATATAAATTTCCCAAAACAATATTATAAGAGATATCCACCTTTCATGAGGGGCAATGCGAACATTTTGGCTCCTTTATGTTTGGTCTAGGGTCACATTACATTTCAGACTTCTTTTTCCTAATAAATTATAAAAGATCATCAGTTGGGGCCTAGGGTTCAATATCTTTCTATGATTGCTTCTCTCAACCTATTCCCCACCTCAGCAATTAAAAATTAATATATATATATATATATATATATAGATATAGATGATGCTTATCAAATTATGTTCCTAATCTTACCATTGGAGGAGACAAGAGGATGGATCATGCAGCCGAGACCAAAAGCAAGTGAAAGTGGCACCAAAATTTTTAAATAGAATCACTGCACCAACACACAAACCAATTGGGGACTGCACGAAACCATCTGGGTGGAGGGAACATGGTCTTTTTACTCTCACCTGTGTCCCGGCATAAAGCCACACAAGTGGGCAAATGTTCTTTTCTCCTATATCAATTATGAGATTTTTTTTTTTTGGGGGGGAGAATTTATGAGATTCTCTTTACTACAGTGTGCCTGGGAGCACCTAGAAGGGACCTATTGTTAGAGGGCTTGGATCATACAAAGCCAACACGCAGTAATCTTGTCACAGATTTAGGTCACCAACCTATAATCTATACCGCGTGGAAAATTCAGACCAGTGAGAAAAGAATTTCTCTATATGAGACAACAGCTCATCAAGTATCGGCCATGAAAATCCATCCTTGGAAGCTGGCATTGGTCTTGGGATCTTTATCCCATCTTCAACCTTCTACTCCAATCATATTTAACAATTTAAAAAAAAAAAAAAAAGCCAAGATATATTATCATGAACAATTTAAAATAAGAATACATCTCGTTATGAGGCTTCTCACAAACAGCTCAGTTTGCTGTGAGACCTCTTTTTTTGGTTACTTGAGGTTAGAAGTTTGTATTTACCAAAAAAAAAAAAAAAAAAAAAAGGTTAGAAGTTTGTATACCATTACAAATAAAAAAAAAATAGATAGGCCTAAAACAGACTATATATGGCTTTATTTTGATTCAATGGGCAAAAATTTCCTCAAAAATCAACTTTAATTTATAAAACTTTAATTTCTGATTGTATATAACAAGGAAGCATATGCTGGCATAACTGAGTGATGAAAAGAATGCATGATGGCATGGTATCCTCCAAGAAAGGAAATTTATCATGAGCAATAATACAACAATTTTTTTTTTTTTGGGGGGGAGGGGGGGGAGGTGGGTACATCCAAAAAGATTACATGGATGCCATTTTACACTTGTGTACCACATTAAGTAAAATAATTTCCGATCCCTTTTCCAGTGAAAATTTTTCTGTTGAACCAACTGAAGCTTTAAAGAGATTAATTACAAGGTTAATAAAGTAGAGAGAATACTCATGCCATAAAATTCATGAAGAAGAAGAATAATTACTGGTGCATTTTCTTACAAAAAGTTTGCCTCCTCATATCAGTAACTCACGTATTCTGACCGGCCTTTTTATCGCATTTGTAAAACCCTGCCATCGGGGAAAAAAGAGAAACTATGAGTTTGACCTTCAAATAAGTTAACAAAACAATTCATCAAGCAACAAGTGTTTGGCAAGAAAAACAGATGACAGGAAGAATGGTTGAGTAATGGGTGAAACTCAAACCCGGTCTCCACATTAGTCCATTATGTTCACTGTTTTGCATCAACATGTTTTTTAGCAGGTAATTTCCCCATGAATTTACTCATAGGTGTTAAACAATAGCCTATGCGTAGAAGAACATCTTGGTATCCGATGAACATAATTGGATGCATATGTATGTTGCATGGCTTGTATCAAGTTTTTTGAGTCGGGTGGGGGACTGAAATCACTATTTTCAAAGGATAGATACCTCATTGAATTTGAATAGCAGAGGACGTGAATCTCTCTCTAACGTCTCTGGATTTGGCAATGCATTCCCAGAATTTTGTGAATCATTGCTTGCAGATTTTCTAAACCTGAATTGAAAGAAAACTGAAGAGGTCAGAACAATAACAATCAAGTTTAAGCACAGTTACATTGGTGTAAATGCTAGCATGGCTATTCAACTGCTCAGGATAACTTCTATTCAAATACCACATTCCTGATGATTGTTTTACTTGATTCACCATGATCTGGAAAAATTGTTCAAGACCAAACCAAATCAGAATTGCATTCGATTTTCAGGGGCCAGGAGTGAGAACAACATGATTTGAGATGTAGCTCCATATTCTTTAAAGGGACAATATAGCTAAAGCACTGGTGGAAAAATAGTCTCTCCCGCACCTCTTCACAAAACACTGGCAACAGTAAGAATTTCAACTATATCAAGAAACTGAATTTGCCAAATCAATGGACTTGCACCCATCTTTTAATTTCACTGAATAACAAAGTGACAAAAATCTCCTATAGAAAGTAGTAGTAAGATCTAGTGTGATCAAAATATTCAGGTGAAACCACCAATATTTTTTGCTAATTGAAATGAAGTAGAATGATGACAACTGATAAAAGATAAACAAATATAGGTCTATGTATTCAGAAATTGGTTTTCTGGTTAGCACTTATCATTGATGGCCTACTGATGTAGGTCAACAAACAAAAAGGAACTTTACCTTGTTATGTGGAAAACTGTACTCAAAGCTGGGACTTCCCATATGAAATAGGGACATTGCATGCAACATCTGGACCATTTTCAGATGCCAACTAAGCTGTCATGTGGCAGACATAGAGGCTAAAGAGCTGTGTTTGTGCATGTGCAACTGTGTTATATTACCGGGCGCCGGGGGGGGAGAGAGAGATTCAATTGCTTCAAATCAGAAACGGATAAAGAAGCACTTTGAATTCATGAAGTAAATCAAGGGAGCGATGTTTACGAGATTAGGGAAAAATTGCTCGATTGATATTATCTTATGATAAAGGCCAGCAGATAAAATGCGGAGAACCTCAATCTTGATGTAAAGAGATTATCTGATCTACCAAATTTCTGAGAACCTTTTCTTGGATGGTTCAGTCAGTTAAAAAAATCTGACAAAATTCCAAAAATGGTTATGAAGATTAGGGGAGGAACCACAGCCTCCTTGGAAGGGAAAATTTCATTCTTTTTTCCTCCAATGAAGGGGTGGAGCATGTTTTTGGCGAATAACCATACCAAAATCGGTTACTTGTTGCAACCAAAGAAAGCTTCTTGAAGTGGCTCTGCTCTTGAGTCTCAAAATAATAATTGAGGTAGGGTTCGTAATACTAGCAGTGGAAGTGGCAAGGGGCAACCTTCTGGTACTTCCAACACTTCAGATGGTTAAGGGACAACACGAACATGCCATCATTATGGTAAACCAGGACATATCCAGCGCTTTTGTTGGAAACTTCATGGCAAACCCTTCAGAAATAGTTTTCCAATTCAGCAACATTACTGAGTCTTCTCAACCTTCTCAGACTGGACAAACTAAAGGTAAATTGGTTAAGATGACAAATGTAGAATTTGCACGGTATACTCAGTTTCAAACTCCATCTCCTCAACCTTCCACGATAACTTTTGTCCAGACAGTTAATGCTACTGCATGATTTTCTTCATCTTCTCAACCCTGGATAATTAATTCAAGAGCATTAGATCATATGTTTCGTATGACAGGTATATTCTCCTCCTTTCAAGAGTCATTTGCTACTGTCCTGTTGGTTAATGGGTCTATTGTTAAAGTTAAAGGCACTAGAAATTTTCGTCTCAACTCTTTTTTGTCATTATCTTTGTTCTTGAGTTACCAAATTTTCCTTTTAATCTTTTATCTGTGAGTAAGTTTACTCAAGCTTACAATTACTCCGTAACTCTTTCTCTTGATTCATGTGTTTTTCAAAATCTTACAACGAGGAAGACAACTGGTAGAGGTAGTAGAGTTGAGGGCTTTATCTTTTTTAGGACAATTCTTCTTCTATTGCATGTTCAAGAATTCTCAGCCCCCATAAGATCCATTGTCAACTAGGTCATCCATCTTTACAAAGTTTATAGAAGATTGATCTTTGTTTTCGTTCTATTTCCAGTTTAGATTGTGAGTCATTTCAATTAGGGAAGCTTCACCGTGTAAGACAGTCTACACACCCTTTTTCTTTGGTCCATTCGGATGTATGGGGTCCTTGTCTCATTACTTCCAAATTAGCTTTTCGATATTTCGTTACTTTTATTAATGACCATTCCAAATTACCTGGATTTATTTAATGAAGCATCGTTTTGATTTTTTCTCTATTTTTTGTGCATTTGTTGCTGAAATTAAGAATCAGTTTAATTTAACTATCAAGATTTTACATAGTGATAATTGACAAGGAATACTTTTCTAGCCCTTTCTCTCAGTTTATGACTGGTTGTGGTATAAAACATCAATCTTCCTGCATGATAGAGGTTGCTCGATCTCTTTTGTTTGAGATGAAGGTGTCCAAACAATTTTGATCAGATGCAATTTTAATTGCTTGTTATCTTATTAATCGAATGCCTTCCTCATTTATACAAGGTTTTATTCCTCATTCTCTATTGTTTCCTTCCCTTTGTTTATTACTCGTATTTTCGGTTTTGTTTGTTTTATTCGTGATCATCGTCCAGGTTTGTCGAAGTTGGATCCAGGTGTTCCTTTTTGGGATATTCACGTACTCAAAAAGTTATAGTTCTTATTGCCCTACACTTCAGAAATATTGTTACTGCTGATGTTTCCTTCTTTGAATCTATTTCTTATCCAGATGAGTCCGTTATTGTGTCTGAAATGGATGATGATCTTCCTCTCTATGTTGTTCAATATTATTTTCCACAGGTTACCGTAGATGTAGTGGTGCCACCACCACCTCCACTTAATGTAGGAATGGATTTGACAACCAAACCAGACCCAAGACTGCAGGAAAGTTAAACCAAAGAACAACCAATAATCACCCAAAATTAGGCAGCAAACAACAGTCCAGAAGTAAGAGTCAAACAGTCCTTGTAAACCAGAATGTTCAAACTCAAAATTTGGAATTTCCGAAACAGATATTGCACCAAACAAATAGACTAACCAGCAGTAGGTATAGAGTACTAGATAAGCCACAATCAGAAACAATTACTACAGGAACAGGTAAGTCAAACAAGATCTGAAATCTGGGCAGAAACACAGTCGGCCAGAAATATAAAACACCTCAGATCAGACAAACCCATGGTCTGATTGGTCCCAAATTAAGGTCAAACCTCCCTCTTAATAAACCCAACAATCAATCAAAAGGGGAGAGCCATCGGATGGCTGGATCTTCAGAACAATATAGGGGCAGCGGGAGAGAAACTTGAGATTTCCAGAACCAGAAATCAAAAGCAGTTCAAATCCCTTACCTGGTTTGAAAAACCTTGCAATTAACTTTGAAAAGAAAGAAAGAATAGTTGAAGAGACCTCTTGGACTTCACGCAAAGAGTCAATTGGATCAAACACCAATTCCTTCAGCCTTGATCAAACACAAGACAACTCTTCATGAAGAAGACAATAGTATCAGTCATTATTTTTTTATCAAAATCATTCTTGGCTTTTAGGAGCCTCCTCTTCTTTATTTATAATGTTAATGGGTGAGGGAATTAAAAAATAGAAGGTTCCTCAAAAAGGAAACCAAATATTCTCCTAATACAATAGTTACTAAAAACTGAAATTAGAAACTAACTGAAATTAGAAACTAGTTGAAAAAGGAAACTAACTACTAATGACTTAACTTAATTAATAACTTGACTCCTAAGGAAACAAATATAACTCAAATCAAGCCCAACTAAAAAGGAAACTAATGAAAATGGAAACTAACTAGTAATCCCGTACTCAATCTTAGAGCCCCCCTTTTAGACCCATAAAAGTGACACTCAAAACACATGGGATCAAAGGCCCAACATGTATGGAACCCAACCCTAGGCTCATTCCTAATAAAATAAGCCTATTTTGGTGATTAATCTGCATCACCACTAGTGGTGCCTCCGCCTTCCATGGTAGTGCCCCACCACTCGTTGATCAATTGTTTCCTTGTAAAGAAGCAGTACCCCCTGTCTCTATGGTCCCTAACTCATCATCTTCGCCTACGGTCTAACCCAGGTATTTCTCTTTCTGATATTGATGTTCTTACTGCACAATGTAAGGGCGTTCGGAGTTATACCCAACATCCCATTTCAAACTTTGTTTCTTATTCTGGTATCTCTTCCTCTTTTCATAATTCTCCGTCTACTTTGTCTTGTCATCCTGTTCCTAAGTCTGTTGCAGAGGCATTATCTAGTCCTGACTGGAGGACAATTATGAAAGAGGAGTTACTGGCTTTGGATGCAAATCATACTTAGAATCTTGTACAGTTACCTCAGGGTAAGTCCGCTATTAGTTGTCGATGTGTTTATACCATTAAAGTAAGCCCAGATGGTTCTCTTGCTTGCTTGAAGGCTTGGTTAGTGGCTAAGGGCTATGCATAGGTGTATAGAGTTAATTACCTGGACACTTTTTCTCTTGTGGCCAAGTTAGCTTATATTCGTATTCTGATATCTCTTGCTACTTCTTCTCATTGGTTGTTATATCAACTCAATGTGAAGAATGCTTTTCTTCATGGAGATTTACATGAACAGGTTTATATGGAGCAACCACCGGCATTTGTTGCTCAGACAGAATCCGGTATAGTGTGCAACAACAACAACAACAATCTCAACCTTAATCCCAACTTAATGGGGTCATTAACATGGATCCAATCAAAACATAATAGGAAAAAAAATCCAAATAACAATGTCAAGATGAGAGAAGAGAGAAGAAGGGTGACAGTAAAAAGATGAGAGTAAGAGGAAAGAGGAACAAGCCAACAAGTCGAGAACCTTAGCTACATGGAGTCGGCTGCATGGATACTAACCCTCCAATAGGCTCTATCAAAGGTCATACTCGGACAAAACCGAGAATATGCATGTCATTCTTCACCACTTCGTCTATGGTCATTTTAGGCTTGCCCCTAGCTCTTTTAGTTCCCTCAATCTGAATAAGATCACTCCTTAATGGGGCGCACTCAGGCATCCTTTGAACATGGTCATACAACCTCAGACGACATTCGCGAAGCTTGTCGTTGATCAGTGCAACTCCCAAATTACCTTTAATATGGTCATTCCTTACTTTATTCTTCCTAGTTTTGCCGCACATCCATTTAACATCCTCATCTTAGCTACACATAGCTCCTTTATATGACACTTCTTAACTACCTAGCACTCTTCCCATACATCATAGTTGGTCACACAATAGTCCTATAGAATTTCCCCTTAAGCTTTAAAGGGATCCGTATGTCACACAACAGTCCGGACGCACCTCTCCGCTTCATCCATCCCACTTTAATTCTCTATGAAACATCATCCTTTATGTCACATTTTTTATTCATAATTGACCCCAGATATCTAAAATAGTCATTTGAGGAATCTTTCTCTCCCCAAATTTCACCATTTCATTGTCCATTATTGAGTGGCTAAAGTTACACATCATATACTCCACCTTCGATCTACTAATCTTAAAGCCTCTTGTTTCCAAGGTAGATCTCCATAGCTCCGACTAAGCGTCAATCCCTGTTTTAGTCTCATCCACTAAAACAATGTCATCCGCGAAGAGCATACATCAAGGAACCTCATCTAGAATGGTCTTGCTTTAGTCTGGAATGGTGTGCAAACTAAAGAAATCTTTATATGGTTTGAAGCAATCTCCTCCGGTATGGTTTGGCAAGTTCACTGATGTGGTTCATGAGTTTGGGTTGTCCAGGTGTGACAGTGATCATTCAATGTTCTATCGAAAATCTGGTACAAGAAGGATATTTATGGTTGTTTATATTGATGATATTGTCATTATTGGAGATAATATTGAAAGGATCCAAAGTCTAAAAACACATCTACAGCAGAAGTTTCAGACCAAGGATCTAGGACGGTTGAAGTATTTCTTGGGTATTGAGGTCGCTCAATCAAGAAAAGGTGTTTCCCTCTCTAAGAGGAATATGTTCTAGATTTGCTGACATAGACTGGAATGTTAGGGTCCAAGCCTTTGGATACTCAATAGATCCAAATGTGAAGCTCACAGTTGAGGGGGAGTGTTCGATATATTGGGTTGGGTCCACACCCACTTTGGTGTGGGACCTGAGAGGGACTAGGAGTATTGTTACAATGTTTATCCCAAAAGCTCAAACGGTCTAGTGAGGGCCACAACAATGTATATCAACAAACACCAACACGTATCCATCTCCTAGTTAGGGTTTTCTTTAAAGTAGGACTCTAATTATGTGAAACAATCAGAAAACAGTCTCTCCTCTAGCATGGGTGTAGGCTCCCATAGCCAAACCACGTAAACCTTGGTGGGGTTCTCCCTTCTTCTTTCTTCCTTCTCTTTTCCTCCAATCTTCATCTTCACCGATCTCCATGTTTTAAAGAAGTGAGAGAAAAAAAATAATGAGTAGAGCTAGATCATCACCTGTCAAAGAAACTAGAGGAACTAGTAGTACGAATCTTTGAAGCAGTGGAGGCTGTCCCCTTTGTGCTTATTGTGGCATTCCTGTTGAGGTCTAATGTTGATGAATTTTTGGAGGCTGTCCCCTTTGTGCTTGTTGTAGCATTTCTGTTGAGGCCTGACGTTGATGAATTTGCGAAGCTATTGGCTTTTGATAGCATGTATTTCGACTTGTCCTTTCCATTTTCTATGCTCTTTAATGAAGCCATTCCATAAGTCTTAGTAGAGAATGCTTCATCACTTTCTCCCCTGAGCAAAGCTTTGTCTTCCTTATTGCCTTCTTCATTTGAGTATCTAGGTCCACCAATGCTTTCTCGCAGAATCTTTTGCTTTTCCACCTGGAAAATAATTCAATGTTTCATGAAATATAAAAGCTTGAGATGGATAAATATACTATTTATTTGTGAGGAACACATGTTGGCATGCAGCAGCAAAACCACCCATAGGGAGGATGGGTTCGTTGAAACTATTAATATGAGGAATCAGTAATCAGTATCATGTTACACAATTGAATAATTTAATATACACAAAAAATAGACAGAAAAAAGGATGCATTAAAATAATAATCTGCATGATGCTCACATAAGAATAAATATGAATTTTAAGATAACAACCAAATATAATACAACTACCTATGCTATGACAAACAATCCTTTTGGTTATATATACTCAAACATGGATACTAGCCATTATCACTATGTTATCAAGTATGCATTCATCCATAATATACAAATTTACAAGCACAATAACGTAACAGAACATCAATCGTTGCATGCATATATGCTATATATTCACCATTTAAAATACAGATACAATATACCTCGAGTATATGACTAGTCATCAGATTTGTTCTGTTCCTACCTCCCTAGCTTTGATAAGGAAAATATCCAGGTTGCAAATGGCTCCTTGACCTCTATTTCTGGTAAAGGTTTTGTCCAATACTCCCCTACTATTTCTTTATCTTTTGTTCTTCATTTCCCCAAACTTTGTGCTAACCTGCTTTCAATTATCGTCTTACCGTTGAACTCAATTGTCGTCTCATTTAATTCCACCCATTGTCTTTTTCAGGATCTGGTTACGGCCGCAACGATTGGCTATGGTAGGGTATGGGACGTGCTGTACTATCTGGAATCAGCCCCCAATTGCTGTGCACACCCTCTTTCTGCTCACACTCTTCTAGCTGATAGTGTCCTTTAATAAGTGTACACCGATGGCATCAGTGCCTCGGTCATCTTTCCTTTCGTCCTTTGCATTTATTATTTCCTCAGTTAATAAAGCATTGTAGTCATGAGACTTTTCATTGCAAAACTTGTGAACTTGCTAAACACACTAGAACTTCTTATTCTATTTCTTTTAATAAAAGTGAGCATCCTTTTTCTGTTATTCATTTTAATGTGTGGGGTCCATCTCAGGTTGCACCCGTTTAACCTGTGTCTTTTTTGTCATAAATCTAAGGCTTTTTAGTGCTTCCAATTGCTCCTCACCATAGTCTGGACCTAATTTGATGCCAAGGTTTGGATCCTATGGAGTGACAATGGAACTAAATATATTGATGCTAACTTCCGCCAGTACCTTGATAGTTAGGGCATTGTGTTTCAGACTTCCTGTGTTTGCACTCCAAAACATAATGGTATTCCTTAGTGGAAAAATTGTCATCTTCTCGATGTCACCCGCTTCCTCATGCTTACCATGAATGTTCTGAGGGTTATTAAGGGGATGCAATCCTTACTACTGCTTATCTTATCAATGGGGTTCCCTCAAGTGTTTTGGACTTTAAAACCCTTGTTAGGCATCTCCCAGACCCTCCCTTGCCTCCCATCTTGCCCCTCGGGTCTTTGGTTGTGTCTGTTATGCTCACAACTCTACCCCCTAGGCATTTTAAACTTGATCGTCGTGCCTTCTGTTGCATTTTCCTTGGCTATGCCACTACCCAGAAGGGCTCCAAATGCTATCACCCCCTCTTGGCGGCTCTTTGTACCATGGATGTCACTTTCCATGAATCTGAGCCTTATTTCCAGTCACCTCTCGAGGGGGAGAATGCAATGTCTGAGCTTCCTTCAAGTCCATTTATCATTGACACTACTCATCTTGAGGGGGAGCATGTTTATCTTGAAGAGAGCAACCTCCACCTCAATCTCTTGAGGGGGAGCCACCTCTCAAGGTAAGTAGTAAAGGGGGCTTACCTACATATTCTTACAGGGAGAAACAACTTGCATGCGACTCCCCACAGATCAATGCTCCTAGATCCACATCCTATGACTCAGTCAGGTAATATGATCCCCCCCATTACTGCTATTGGTTCTTCTGATATTGATATTTCCATAGTTGTTAGGAAAAGGAGTTAGGACATGCACTAAATATCCTATTTCTAACTTTGTTTCCTATTGATCCCTATCTCTATCCTACAGTGCCTTTGTTTCCACTTTGTCCTCTTTTTCTATTCCGCAGGGTTGGAAAGATGCTATGGTTGATCGTAAGTGGAAAGGTGATATGGTGGAGGAGATGCAGACTCTTCAGAAGAATGATATTAGAAGCTTGTTCCTTCTCCAAAGGGAAAGAAATTGTTCAGGTGTAAATGGGTCTTTACTGTAAAGACCAAACAGATGGCACCATTGAGAGGTACAGGGCCAGATTGGTTCCCAAGGACTTCACTCAGACCTATGGCATTGACTACCAAGAGACCTTTGCTCCAGTGGCTAAGATGAACTCTGCTTAGGCTTTACTATCCTATGTTGTCAACCTTGGGTAGAATCTCCAACAATTAGATATCAAAAATGCCTTTCTGAATGGTGATTTGGAAGAAGAGGTCTATATGGGCATCTCACCAGGTTTTGAGTCTCCATCCACTGTTGGGAAAGTATACCCATTACAAAAATCACTCTCTGGTCTAAAGCAGTCTCCCCAGGTCTGGTTTGGTTGGCTCCGTAAGGCTATGCTACATTTTTTGTTATAAGCAAAGTCAAGCCGATAACACTTTATTTGTCGGGCGTGATGGTGATAATTATTGCTTTTATGTTTATGTGGACGATACAGTGATCACAAAGAGAGATGATAATGAAATTTCCAAGATCAAGGCTCAACTTGCTATGGAGTTTGAGATTAAGGATCTGGGCCCTCTTTAATGTTTCCTTGGTATTAAGTTGCTCGATCTGACAAAGGCATTTTCATCTCACAAAGGAAATTTGTCTTGGATCTTCTTAGTGAAGCAGACATGCTTGGGTGCAAACCTACAGATAACCTTATTGAGGTTAATCATCATCTTGGCAATGATGGTGGAGATCCAGTTGATCAAGAAAGGTATCAGTGACTTGTTGGCAAGTTGATTTATCTTTCTCACACCCATCTGGACAATACATATGCTGTAGGGATTGAGTCAATTCTTCCATGCTCCGTTGTATCGTATTGTGAGATATTTGAATCTGCTCCAAGAAAGGGCCCTTGCTCTCGAACAACAACAATACTAGACTCAAAGTCTTTACTGATGCTAATTGGGCAGGTTTTGTTGATGATCGTCGCTCTGCAGGGGCGAGAAACAATAATGTTGTCTTGAGGTCCAGTGTTGAGGTTGAATACCATGCTATGGTTTAGGGGATTTCTGCATTATTCTGGCTCAGGGCTCTACTCAGTGATCTTGGGATTGTTACTTCTGGTCCTATGCGGCTCTACTGTGAAAATAAGATTGCTATCAACATCGCTCAAACCATGACCGGACAAGAATATTGAGATAGACTAGCATTTCATCAGGAAAAACTGGAACAAGGTTCCATTTGTATTCTGTTTGTCACCTCAGAGAATCAGCTAGCTGGAGGTGTTCTTTGTCACCTCAGAGAATCAGCTAGCTGGAGGTGTTCACAAAAGGTTTATCGTGTAACGTTTTTCAACCTTTACCTTGCAAGTTGAGCATGCGTGACATATATGCACCAACCTGAGGGGGAGTATTAAAGTAACCAGATTCGATGTATCTAGACCTGTGACTCATCCTTATGCTACTTGTAACCCTAATCTCTTGTTATAAATAAAAGTGGCCTCTTTCGTATTAGACAAGCCGAATCATTCTCACATTCTTTTATTTCAACTCTTTGCCTTCTTTTATTCTATGAGATGAGGCAATCTATTGGTGGGATGCCAATAATGGCTGGTGGGATCCCAGTTGTGGCTAGGTGGGATGCTTAGACATATCTTCCTCATTGTTCCCTCCAACCAGGTTAACTCTAAATTCCTGCACATACACTGTTATTTGAATCTGAGATTTCTCAATGAATGTGTCCCTGATTTCAAATATGATAATATATCTTGCAATCAGATGCTATTCTGAGTCACTGCATGGTTTGATTGATTTCAAAATCCGTTCATTATATTTGTTCATAAGATTATTCGGAATCCTAAGTTCTTAAATTTGCTAATACTATCATCTAAACACTATTTTGGGTTTCTGTCCTCCATTAAATCATCAAGTATTGCACCTAAGTTCTGTTTTTCTGATCTGATCACATCATGTTATCGTTCTAAGACCAGTCCACCTTCGCTGATATCACTTCTTGAGAGTTCTCTCCAAGTGGATTTCTTCTGTATCTTGGAATCTGAATCTTTTTTATCTGTAGTGGCAAACAGAGATTGGCCCTTATATCAGTTGGATGTGAAGAATGTCTTCCTCCAATGGTTACTTAGAGGAGAAAGTGTATATGCAGCCCCCTCCTAGCTTCAAGTTTTCAGTAGCTGATGGCAAGGTGTGTCTCATCAAGAAAGCATTATATAGTCTCAACCGGTCACCAAAGGCTTGTTTTGAGAGGTTCAGGCAAGCCATTCTAAAGAATGGATATTCCCAGAGTCAAGTTGATCACACATTATTTACTCGGCATGGTAATGGTACCATCAAAGCGTTTATTGTTTATGTTGATGATATTGTGGTGGCTAGAGATGACAAAGATGAAATAGCTAGGTTGAAAGCCTACTTAGCCAAACAATTTGAGATTATAGTTCTAGGACACTTGAAGTATTTCTTGGGAATTGAAGTGTCAAGGTCTAAGAAGGGAATCAATATATGCCAAAGGAAATTTGTGTTGACCTATTGTAAGAAACATGGATGTTGGGTTGTACCTGTAAGTTCCCCTATTGAGTGGAATCACCAGTTAGGAGAGATCTGTGGTCCCTCCCTTGTTGATGTAGGGAAATACTAGAGGATAGTGGGGAAGTTGACCTATCGGTCTCTGACCAGATATTACTTATTCAGTAGGAGTGGTGAGCCAGTTCATGCAAGCTCCCAAAAGCAGGCACTTAGATGATGTATACTGCATCCTCAGATACTTGAAGTCCTCTCTAGGGAAATGACTATTGTATGCCAGGAACAATTACTTGAAGATAGAAGGCTATAAAAAAATGCTGATTGGGCTGGATCTATCTCTTACAGACAGTCTACATCATGCTATTGCCTTGTGGGTGGCAACTTGGTCACATGGAAGAGCAAAAAACAGCCTATTGAGGTTAGGTCAAGTGCAGAGGCAGAATTTAGGGCAATGCCTCATGGAGTTTGAACTTACATAGTTGAGACAGCTAGTTCAAGAGTTGGGATTTGGCATTGAAGGGCCTATGCGGCTCTACTATGATAACAAGGCAGCCATAAGCATTACTCACAATCCGATGCAACATGACGGGACAAAGCACATTAAAGTGGACCGGCATTTCATAAAGGAGAAGATAGGCTCTGGTTACATTTGCACTCCTTTTGTGAAGACAAATGATTAGTTGACAAACATCTTCATACTGCTTTGTGAAGACAAAGCATTAGTTGGCAAGCATCTTCACCAATGGGCTCATTTGTCACCAGTTTAGTATCCTTCTATGCAAGCTGGGAATGTATGATATTTATTCTCCAGCTTGAGGAGGTGTTAGAGTTTATGTAATAAGGGTACTTTTGGAACAAGTTTATCATATTCTTGTCTCTTATATTATTTTCTATTTTTCCCTTTTACCTCCCTATGTAATTCTTTACATCTTGTTACTAAAGTAATATATATGTGGTAGAGAATCTTTTCTCTGCACAAAACATTCCACTATTCTCTTCTCTCTTCTCCTTCTTTCTCTTCTTCTTCTTCTTCCTCTTCCTCTTCTTCGTGAACCTTCCATCCTCTTGTTCTCTACCCATCCTTACATTCTAACCCTGATATCCTGATCTTGTTTTATTGAATTTTCTTTGATTCCAGGCATTAATTCTTCACTGTGGTTCTGGTTTATTACTGAGTTTCTGATCCAAAACCATTAGGCTTCTAGAAACCCATCATTAATGCAGCAACTTATTTAGAGGGCCTTATGCATCCATAGATCCACTATATTTAAAGATTTTGAAAAGCAAATCTGTCTTAAATTTCAGTTGGATCCAATTTCTGTAAGTCAGTCCGTCAGATCAAGATCAAATTTGGGATCTTAAAAAGGATTGTCTCTATGCATCTACTATATATAAAAAAGAGCTAAACAGGCTTTAATATCCAGTATTGAGTCATACAATCCATATTTAGGATCCATCTAGATCTTGTATCAGATATAGATTATCAATCTTGGACCCAAGACAGATCTAAACATGCTCGAACTGACCTAACACGTCAGACCATTATAAGCCCTAGGTCAGTTGGATTGATAGCAGCCTAGGTTATTTTGGCTTCATTCTATCAATCTACCAATGACTGCCATCTGTGTGTATCCAAGGATGAGTTAAAGACCTCTAGAATAAAGCTACCCTGCCTAAACAAATTACATCACTCACCTCATGCACCAAGATTTGCTTCATAGCTAAAGAGAGTCCAGAGTGTCCAGATATATAACCCTGTTTAAAAACAGTGGAAAGAGATCCAGTCAAAAGAATAAACAATATTAGCTATATTTCATGCATAAAAAAGCAAATTCAATAATTCGTGCCTTAAAGTTTATAAAGTCTCTGGTAGGGGGCTCAAAAGAAAGTGCCAAGGTGTCTAAAGCTCCTTCATGTCTTGGAGTACTGGGCAGAGTCTCAGTTTTCATATTCTTATATGTTATAGAGTATGAGACCATTGTATCAACCAGCTGAGCCACATCATCCTTCTCTCTGTCTGAAAGCATGTGCAATGCCACCTGAAAGAAAAATAACAACCATCCACAAGTCAAAGGAAAGAGATTCTATAGTTAGCCTATTCACCAAATTAAACCAAAAAAGGAAAAAGAACATAACTCAACAGTTATAGGGGGTTCATGACCATCAGACTTGGAGATTTGAGGCTGAAGGATAGGTGAAGGTCAGTTCAATTGGCACTCCTATGATTCACATCCTTCAACTTTTTCCCTATGAAATGGATTTTGGAGCCTCCAGTCTAGCAATATAGCCTTATCGCTACACAGGTTTCCCCGATTAAATTCTTATTGTGGGCAATCTCATGAACAGGAGTATGATCCTTGACAAAATGTGATTTCTCTGCAGATAAAATGGGAACCAGCAGATGCATCCTTATGCAGCATGCTTTTGCCAGATAGGTGTGGTAGGAGTTTGTTGTCTTCTTCTTAGGTGTTCTTTTGATTTACTAACACGCTTTTGCCAGATAGGAGTGGTAGTTCGTTGTCTTCTTCGTAGGTATTTCTTTGATTTACTAAGGGGGCTGATCAATCCTATTTACAATTGTGAATCAATGTTCAGATTTTTTTGGGGGGCATTCAGCATTTTTTGGAAGATCTCTATTTCAGCATTGATGGAGCATCCTGAAAGGGGGGAAAATCGAATGACAACTTTGCTTATGTCCAAGAGTGACTCCTCAAATTAAAGACCTAATCTTCTTTTGGTCCTTGCTGTCAACGACTAAGAAGCGGTTTACGTAGTAGGCTTATTTCTGTGGGCTTTAGTCACCTGTAGAGTCAGTAGTTTGACCTCTTAATACAGGCTTCTCTTCTATATGTTTCAGAAACCCAAAAAATAAAAAAAAAAATCACAATTTCTTATCTCTTGGGTCCAGTTTGAATGAATCAATGCTGGTCTATGTACATCACAAGAACATGACAGGGAAAAGAGATCAGCAAGGCAAAGGATTTAATGGGTTTGTCATGTGCGGTGTCAATTCTGGACAATTCGAACATACTCAAAACTCATAGCAAGCTGTATTGACATGAATCTCCTCTTGAACTAAGTCAGCCATCCAAAATTGCAAAAAAAATTACAGTTAACCTTAAAAATCACTTTTTGGAAAGTAATACAGTTATCAGAGTTTTCAACAGATTCTTAAATGACTTGCTTATGCAACTTTAAAATACTCCCAACTATGGACAAAATATGAAGTGAAAAAATTATGAAAAAAGGAATACATGCTCCTGCTACCTAATGTTTTCATTATGCTTCTAAAACTCCAACATATATGCAGGTAATAAGTAAAATATCCTAGCACTCAAATGGAAAAGACGGAAGAACCAAAAGAAGCACAACAACATAAATGAAGTTTGAGTGAGTTAGTTACCGGCCTCAGGGTTGGAGGTGATAGAATATGTAACAATGAAGAAACAACATCTTCTACAAAACACTCCACTGATAGATGTCTTGAAATAGATGGTGAGATTTTGTTGTTCCAAGACCTTAAAATATCCTTCTTTTCCATGAACATTGTTCGGTATCTGAAAGTGAGAATTAGTGGATTGTCATGGTGCTACATTGCAACAGTTCTAATCTTCAGATAAAAAGAGCATTACCTTTGAAAAGATTTTGGCCACTCAATAATTGGTTTCTCAACCTGGGCTATTAGATTATGAATAGCTATTGCAACAATAGGTTGATAAACTGAAAAGGAAGCACAGGAATCAACAGATTACCCAGTTCAAATATCCTCAGGAGGATGCAAATATTGAAGGATAAGCAAGCTATGTTTACCATAAAGTGGCATCTGCTGAGTCCGCATGATGTACTTGTGCAAGGAATCAGAAACGCCAAGAACATCCAAGCATTTGACCTTCAAATCAAATGATTGAAAAGTCAGATATTTTCTAGACCTAAATCTACCATTGGAGATGTTTTACGAAAATCATAGACAAGTGGAACAGGAATGTGGTTTAAGGCTCACAGTCTTTTGCATCCTTGGATCATGATATCGAAGCTGCAAAATGTTTTCATGAATCCCACCCATAGTCAATTCATAATCGCCACTGCACAATACTATTAAATTGTAAGGACAACAGCTACTGCTGGAAAATATGTAAGGGAAACAAGAACAATTGTGGGAATTTTGAACCAACCAGTTGGATATGAGAGAGTGCAAAGAGTCGAAATCACTGGCAGTACTGATGCACCCGTTTACAGATTTTCTTCCATGTTTCACATTCTTTTTTTGAAAAACCTAAGGGCACATAGATGATAGATGTCCTCATGTTTTTTTAAGCAAATTAGACATCAAATAGTGTATTAGTAAACACAGTGATAAGCATAACTTGCTATACAATACCCCTCTCCAAACATCAAAAACACTTCTTGTCATGTCCTTTCGACCAACCACTTGAGAACCAAGCTCCAACTGCACTCCAGAATAAGTAAATGAACTTGTATAGGGTCACAGTTATTTTAGGAGAGAAATGGCACATCAATAGCATACCACATTGAGAGTTTCTTTTTTCTTGTTGAGAAATTGAAGTGTGTTCAGGCATGAACGTATGTCACAATCTGGAGAAGAAAGAAGAAATCTGAATCTGAATAAAAGGAAATATCAAAACACACGAGCAATGAAATAAATAGATAAAGATAAAGATCCAGATTGAGAAACAAATTGTAACAAAACTGAAAGATAAATTACATAATTGTTGTCGTTTTTTATAATTGAAGATAATGCCATTTCCCACATCAGGAAGATCATCAATAAATCTCCTAAAACCCAGAAAACTTATCCAATGGTCCATAGTAGGGGATAAAATGCTTAAGAATGTTCATGAATTGCCATGAACAGCAAGAAATTTCTTAACACTATTTCACTAAATTTTTTTCTTCTTCTTCATCAGGGTTAGAGATGAAATGAAGCTGAAAATGTTGAAAGAGAAATGTAATGAAGAAAAAGAAAGAAATGGTTTTAAGGTAAATTTTGTGATTGCAAGTCCTCACACAAGAGTCAAGTAGTTAAAATTTTGCTATTAATTGTAAAAGAAAAGAAATAATGCTCCCTCTGCTGCTGCTGCTGATGATGATGATATCATTTGGACAGAGGTGTTCAATTCTTCTTCCCTCCAATTTCACATCTAGTCATAATGTGCTCCATCTTTAGCATTGTCAATTCAATTTGATGAATGTTTCTGGGAAACCTGTGTATTCAGGGATCGTGGTGCATCCAGAGGCAGTTCATATAAAGTGATACAGGTTTTCTCAGGTCCTACTGAATGGATTTAAAATGATTCTTTTATGGATTTGGTGATAGAGGGTGATTCAGATATAGTTATTGGTTGGTTCAACTCTAGCAGGAAAGGTCTCTTAGGGAGCCTCAACCCTATGCATCATCATTGGTGATGTGATCAATATCTATCCATCCACAGTGGGTTGTCCAATCATGCCACTGGATAGGATCAAGATCGACTGGAATAAATCCATCCCCTTATACCAATATAGTATACTGATTTTTTATCTTTAGAAGATTTGCATTCAATGCATTGTAAACAGTTTTCTCTTCCTGGTAATTATGGACAAGTGCAACTTGAAGGTTCTCTTCTTTTTCTCTATGTGGTGTATGAGGGGAGTACAAACACTAAGAGAAATCTTCAAGGCACTAAAACAAAGCTGAGCAATTATTCAATTCTTGAAATTTTCTCAACAAGCTTTCCCACCCCCTTGCTGTACACCTTTCTATTCAGATATCCTTAAGGAATCATGGAAGATTGACTATATGCTCCCGAACAACAGTTCTCAATCCAGAAATGGTTAGATGTTGATCCATCAAAATAATGGATGGTTGATGCAGATACGGCTGCCCTTTCTTGGTTGGACCAGCATGACTGGCTTTGGAAGCCAAAAGCCAAGAAGAACCGGTCCAGCCCAGGGTTTTGGTCCAACAAGGGTTGGAAATAAAATTAGTAGTTTACTTAGTATTTTATTTCATGCTTTTATTTTCCAGACTTGAACGTAGGAGTAGGATTTATTTCCTTGCTCTGGTTTCCTTTTTATAGTTGTTTCCTAGTTTAGGCTAGTTTCCATTTCAGTTAAGTTTCTAATTTCATGTTCCTATTTTCCTATATATTGGTTGTAATCGATTGAAGATTTGGAGAGTGATTTTGATTATTGAATGAATATACTGAGTTTGTGCACTAGTGAAGTGAGTGCTTCTCCTTTTTCCCCCTCTCTACTCTGATTTCCCCTTTTTTCCCTAAGGGTTCTCCATCAATGGTTAAAGTTCAACTTAGATCAGAGAATCAAGGAATCATTGAATCCAAAGTTAAAAAGAGAAAAATATGCTGTGAAATCAACCATCAATGGAAACATGCATCAATCCTTGCATATGTAGTTCTATCCAGTGAGCTTTGTTCAAATTCTTAGGGTTCATCCAGGCATTACCATACTCATACTCTTCTTTTGAAACATCCCCTTGATGGAATTGAATAAGATTTCAAGTAGATTTCAACACATAAAGATGGGGTAGTCCGTTCTCAAAAAAATTTCACTTTTCCAGGAACTAGATTACATATACTTTGATTCTCTATAGCTGTTGAAAGCTCCCAGGGCATAAAGAACTTATTTATCCTTGGAAAATAAGTATAGTATACGATCATTTTCTTGAAGTGCAAAATTTCCTACTTTAAGAACTCCCTTTAGCAATTTCTGCTTATTTAAGACAAAAATTTCAGCTTTCAAGAGGGGGAGAAAATGAGATCAAAATCTAAACTTAAGTCTATAAAGTTGATCTTCAATGTGAGGATAACGGCTAAGTACCAGTATACTCAGCAAGTGCAGTTAATGCAATTGAGCTTGCCCTGAATCCTTCCTTGTTACAAATATATTTAAGTCTGCAATAAAAAGTGTTGGATAAATCAAGATCTCATTTTTGAAAGAAACATTGAATCTTATCATATAACCTTGAAAAAAGAAAATGACAATTTAAAAAATGAAATTTTCTTCAGCATACTTGAAAATTTTACACCAATGAGGAAAATCAGCAGTTAGTGGTTTACCTGTTCACAACACGACTAACTGTTGGTTGAACAAACATGTGCACCCTATGAAGCAAACAGGGAACTTATCATGAGAAATCACATTGCTTACCAAAAACTAAGCATAATGTCTCCACTTCGTGCTAATACAGAGTCCTATAGAAGTTCAGAATGAAGGTGTAAAAAAAAAATTCAATTGAAATTAGTGAAAACTTACTTTGCTACCTGGCGCAATGGCCTCAAGGCAGGTGCAAATAGGTCATTGCAAATGCATATCACCTTTCATTTTCAACAAATATCCAACACAACATCATTACACATTCACTTTCAAACACATAAGAGATAATGTAGGTTGATCATTCTAAAACTTACAGGTCTTGACAGTGATGTCGTTTTACGTCCTTTTTTGGAGGAAATCTTTCCAGGCTTTTCCTCTTGAGCAAGATTGCCTTTTCCAACTTCATATTTCTTTTCAGCTGCAACCTTCAGAGAGGAGGAAAAGAAGTACATTCAACATCCTTCAAAGCATAAAACTATATTTAAAAAAAAAAAAAAAAAAAAAAAAAAAAAAAAAAAAAAAAAAAAAAAAAAAAAAAAAAAAAAAAAAAAAAAAAAAAAAAAAAAAATCTCTACAACTGTAAAATAATATATTTTCTCTTAGTCTTTGCATGCTTTCCTAATCACTTAAAATCTTTCCCCTGCATCTTATATAAAAAAGAAATATGCAGACACAACAAAGAGCCACGACACCTTCAAAAATATTTATTAGGGTAATTATTGGCTTTCAATTGACGAGGTATCTATCCTAAAGGTGACTGCAATTAAGAAATTTGCTAGAAATTGAGAATTGCATGTAGGAGATTCAGCTACTTCTTAATTTATTTTTTGGTTTATCATTGTTGTAGCATATACGGGTGAGCACAAATGAGGGTATGATTTGATTTTTATAAACATACCATCCTCAATAAAATTGCGCAAAATGAGTTGCTATGGATAATTTGAATCTAGTCCTCACTGAATTCCAAAGGAATTTCAATATGACTTGAACAAAGAAACATATCACAAAAGAAAGAGGACTTTAATAAAGGACAATACTAAATCCACCTATAACTTGGAGTCAATTTCCTTTTCCTTCTCATGATTCTAAAAGAAAAACTAATCAAATTAATTGCTTAAAAGTACCCATGTATGTTGTATGATCTATTTAACTTTTAATCTAGCAACATATTTCTCTTCTGCTCGGTTATAGAATCAAGCTCCACAGAAATAATCAAATATTGGATCTACATCTATAGTTTACCGTGGAAAAGGATCAAATCAAGCTCCACAGAAATAATCCAAACTTGCTCAAATAAGTTCATGCTACCAGAAAATTTTCAACTGTTTGATTTGATTATTATTAACTAATGCATGCCGCAAATCAGTCATAAGGGCGAGAAGTTATTCCCAGTACAATGTAGAAACAGTTCTCCATAAATGAAGTTCAACAACAAAATTTCTGGAAAAAAAAAAAAAAATACAGCAACTCAAAAACCAAATTAATATTCCAAGGAAAATATGAAAGAACCAAAAAAAAAAAGAACATAAGCCACCCTATGATATAGATCCAAAATCAATTCTAAAAATTTGAGTTCCCCAAAAATCACACCATTGACCATGTCTCAAAATTTTCAAGTTCACATATCATGGCAAAGATGCATATACACACAAAAAGGTAAGATGTTTTATTGAGAGAAGAAAACAATTAGTATAGAAAATGACAACCAGCAAAGAATGAAAACCTGGAAATAATGAAAGTTTCCTTAAAGAAACAAAGTTTTAGAAATTATTTACTGGTTACCATCTTTAGTATAACCTCCACTGCCCCTTTACCATCACCAAGAGCTCCATCTATTTCATCAATTACCTGTAGAAATCTAATTATTTTTTACTTGTATGAAGAATTTACCGCAAGTTTTACAAAAGAAATGGAAATTTTCCTGCAGGTTTTACAAAATAAAACCCACCAAACACTTAGGTTTCAAGTCGGCCATGACAGAATTCATCTGCACAACATCAAGAATTTTGGCTTCGATTGTTGATGATGACCGATCGTCACTAGCATTAATCTGTGAAGAATTTACAAAATTTAAAATGAGTGCTTCAATAATGCCCTTGAAGGAAAGTTAATGTGTATCCATATTCAGATCATAAAATGAAACAGCCTACAAATTAAAGAACATGCGGAAAATTGGCATCATAAATAGAAAGTTAAAGCTGTTGTAGGACAATTCCCTGTCACTGAAGTATGGTTCTCACTCTACCAAATTCAGGTGTATTGTGCACAAAAAAAATGTCAAGTTTGAAGACCAACAAAAAAATATTTTTTCTTCTAAATTATATTCAATATAAGAAATCCCAAGATGTGAAAATATATTATTAAAAAAAAAAAAGGAAAAACTAAATCGCTATAGAGCTGTTAGATATGCCACCCAGAAACTTCAAAATAGGTGGTGTTCTTGTCAAGTCTAACATATGTCAGAGATGGACATGGCACTGACACAGGTGCTGAATTTCATTTTTTTTTTTCCTCTAAAAGATACTTTGAATTGAAGGAAAAAATATGAGAATAATACAGAACCTGGACAATACACCAGGAAAAAGAAATGCATCAACAATAATCCACTAGATCCAACCCCACCTTCGGCATTGCCATCAGCAGGAGAAGAAACTAGAAGGAACTAAAAAAACAGCAAAAACACTGCACCAGACTTAATCCATCCTATACCAAGGACGACCAAGACCGCCTTCACTTAAGAAATTCTGAATAATAGAAGGCCACTCAGAAAGAGGATTCAATGCTTCATGCTTAGCCGCTGGCTTGCCAGAAAATCTGCTACCATATTTGCCTCTCTGAAGCAATGAGTTATTTTCCACTCAATATGATTAAGGTACCATTGTAACCCAGTACCAAGGAAGAACCCGCTTAGAAACCATCACCACCACCACTGCTGAATCACTTTCAATCCATAGCTTCTTAATATCAAGAAGCTTAGCCATTTTAAGACCCACCATTAGCACTCAAAACTCCACCTCATAATTTGTTGTTACTCCCAAAAGATCTCTAAAATAGCCTAAGATCTGAGCTCCACAATCTCTTAAAACCCCACCAGCCCCTGCTTTACCAGGGTTACCGAGAGAGCAACCATCTATATTTAATTTGACCCAGCCCGGGAAAGGCACAAACAAAAAAACTTCCCTTATAATCTGAGGATGACTTCTTGGGATTTTCACACCCAAACGATTCGCACACATTAGATCAGCAACCGTGCAAATTCTTCCTCTATGATGACCCGCTAATTACCTGAGCTCTCTTATCACCTTCATTAAATCTGCTCCCTGGTTCTCGAAAACTCATTAAATCTCCTTGCATTTCGTTCCATCCAAACAAAATATGGAATCAGGATAAAACCTGCATTCCAAGCATCCTTCAGCCCAACACCTTAGCCTTACGCTGCCACCACCTGCTAATCTCCACACACCTTGCCATGTTACTAGGACAAACCACTCCAAAGCACTCCGAGAAAGAAGACCATAGAAACTTAATGCATTCACACTCAATAAACAGATGGTGAATAGATTCCTTCTGCTTATGACACAACTCACACCTAGAAGGGAAACAAATACCATTTTGTTTAACTAAATTATCACAACTCAGCTTGCCAAGAATCAGTTTCCAAGCAAACAAAAACTGTCTGGGAAGAACCTGCTTACCCCATATCAGCTTTGCCCAACTCACATCGGAATTTCTATTCCTTAGACCTTCCCAAGCAGATTTCACTGTGAAATCACCCAAAGGGGATAAGCTCCAACTACATAGGTCCTCTCCCTCCATAGGAATATCCATCTCCACCGCCTTCTCTACCGCAGCCTTCAAAAAGTCTGACTGGACTAATGGGAAAGACCAATCTCCATTAACAATAAAGTTAGAGACCATATCTTGGCGATGGAAAAAGTAAGGATGCATAGGAGCTAACTCCATTAACGCCTTTGAGCCTAACCATCTATCTTGCCGAAACAATATTTTCCTGCCATTCCCCACTGACCATCTCTCATTCTTTGCAACAAAGCTCCAAAGATTCCTGATCCCTGGCCACATAGAGGAAGACTTATAAGATCCCTTTAATGAGCCGCCACAGTTCACAAATCTTGCTCTCAGAAAGCGACTCAGAGCAGAATCTCAATGCTTGACCTGCCACACGAGCTTAGAAAGACAAGTTCTATTTACATCTCTCAAACGCCTGATCCCTAACCCTCCTTCCTTGATAGCCTTACACATGTCCGACCATCTCACAACTATTTTTTTTGTTGTGTCAATTTCTCCCATCTAGATATAATTTCACATCCATTTTTCTCTTCTTTTGATCACTGTGTTAGGCCACCAATATACCGCAAAGTTATGAATTGGCTTACTGTCACCGCAGACTTAATAAGCTTAACCCGCCCAGCCATCGACATCAGCTTCCCCTTCCATCCCTGTAGGCGAGATTTAATTTTTTCCATCATCGGCATCAATCTCTCCTCACTAGCACAACTTTTAAAAGTTTCTACTCCAAGGTATCGAGTAGGAAGAGAGCACACAGCCACAGGAATACCCAGAGTATGAAATAAATCTCTTCCTATGAGGAGCAACTCTACCAAGAACAGCTTGCTCTTCTCAAGATTAATTTTTTGCCCCGAGAACTCCTGATATTTGTCAATAAAACAATTCAAATTTTTCACATATCTGGCCGATGCATTCATAAAGATGAAAAAGTCATTAGCGAAAAGTAAATGACTTGGAACTTTGACCCCCCTCGGCCATGGGAGAGCTTTTATTTTCCCCTTGTTCAGAAGCATCTTCAAGCCTCTACACAATACCTCTTCAGCCAAAATAAATAAATGGGAGAGAAAGGATCTCCCTGTTGCAAACCCCTTTCCACACCAAAAAACCCCACCGGACCCCCATTTAAGAGAACCAAAACTCTTAACGACACCAATATTTCATGGATCCACCCTATCCATTTTTCTAAAAACCCAAATTTCCTGAGAACAGCAAATAAATAATTCCATGCCAAGGTATCATATGCTTTCTGCACATCTAGTTTGAATCCCATACCCCCACCACGAACAGTAGATTACATGAGATTATGGAATTGCATGAGTGGGTGCTAAATTTCTTAACGATAATAGATAATGGGTTAAAAATTTAATAGAATTTATATATATATATATATATATATAGAGAGAGAGAGAGAGAGGAGCTGTAAACCATAGAGATGCATCAATAGATGACTGCAAACAAATCCAATCAGGGAAGAGAAAATCCTCACATGTGTCAATGTATCAAAAAAACTTGAACAAATCAGATGCATTAAGATGAATGTGGGTTCTAAATCTTGAGTCATAATTATGAGAAGAAATCCTTGCAGAGTTGTCCCATGTTAAATCTTTACCTTCAGAAACTAACCAAGTAAAAGAAGCTAAGAGTAACCAAAAGACAATGGCCAAGGAACACATAAGGCAGTAAAGTGGACGCTAACAAAGCATAAGAACATTTTACTTATAAAGCTCCAAACCTCTACTACACGGTAGCCACAGTGTCTAGCAGCTATATGCGCAAGTGTTGTTTTCCCAAGCCCTGGGGATCCACATAGTAAAAGAACCTGCAAAAGTGATAAGATTCAATATCTGATGACTGGTTTTTGGATTTACTGGCAGCCACGGAAAAGAAAAAAAGTGATTGGAGATCAAGAGATAAATAAACAAAGCCTAATGACTTATCTGTTCTTAAAAGAATCTCATTCACATTTTCTATTCCACCCCAAATGACATAATAGTTACGCATTGGCTCACTCAGATGAACACCTTTTTGATCAAATAAACAATGGATTTTTGGATTCTTCTTCAGATTTCAGAATGTACAATCCATTGAGTATGGCCCCCTTACTGTACACTTATAATTTTATTTTCACTTCAAGAAAAACCTGTGCTACTTCAATTCGGTTGCAATTGTAGTGATCCATTTTGCACTATTCGTTTGAATTATAATAGACAGCCCGAGATGCATGCTAGGGGTATCGGGAGGGTATTTTAGGAAGATACTAAAACCCTAGAGGGGTTTGTGAAGCCTGGGATGGGGAATGAACGCTCCAAGGGCTTAGGAATACTTTTTCCATGCATAATCATATCTATATTGGCATACATATGTTGAACTATAGGTTCATGCCTCTTGTTTTCATGATGAAAACAGATGGATGATGGTTCATTGGATCTCTAACGTGTATGAGCCTTGCAAGGACTAATCAATCCCAAACTGTGAAGCAGCCTCAAAGAGATTCATCATTTGTTTAGCAAGTATCTCTCATAAGCAAAGTCATAAAAGCTTGAAGAATTACAATGGAAAGCTTTATCATGACGCAAAGGCATCAAGAGTTGAAGACATGAAATCTTGGAAGCAATCAAGTTGGGATCAAGCTCCATAGCATAGGGTTTCTACTTTAATTTGCATATTCTTTGTAACCCTATATTTGTATATCTCTCGCGCCTAAAATGCCCTAATTATGTCACTAAAGAGTAAAGAGCTACAAAGAACATACCCCCAAACTTAGGTGATTTTATTTTGCGACTTAGCTTCATCTAGACACAAAAAATCTGTATCATGGATGTCCGCACTTGACTCAAGTGCAAACCTCTGCACCCTTGCATGGACATTCGAACAAAAAAGGAACTTATTGAGATGTTCTCAGGTCCTTTGTTTGAGGGCGTTCGTGCCTTTGTGCAGACATCCGCATGCGAGCTACGGCTGACTTAACCCATCCAAGCACTTCATGGATGCAATGATTGAACTTAGAATGAGTTTTCCATGAAGTGATCAAGTCTTCTCTCATTGGGTTTTCGAAATCAAGTTATCGGATATAAGGAGAAGAAGTTATGGGTCACACACAGGACAGTGTCCATGCTCTTCAGAACCCTGCTTCTACACATGTAGCAACTTCACGAGTAATTTTGAACCCCCTGCATTCATAGTTGGCCTGAGCTCAAAATATGAAAAGCGTAGCTCTCTGAGTCTTTTTTCTAATGGTTCAAGAATCAAGTCAATCCAAAGTTATGGCCAAATTACCGAGCATTGTTCGGAGGCATTTGAGTGCATATGAACTGATGTGCAAACATCCATGCTCTTGTGCAGACGTCCCCACAGACCACAGACATCCGTACAAGTTGAAAAATGACAGTTTAATTACTATTTTGAGCCCTAATGGTTAGTTTTTGAACAGGGATTGCTTGACCTATAAATATAGGACTTTGGGGTAATTTCCTAGAAGGCTTTGGCACATCATTTTCGAATCTTTTAGTATTATTTTAAAAGGTTTTTGAGATTCATTAAGGTATGGTTTGTTTGCTTACTCTACCTTCCTAAAGGTTTGTTCTTTGAGCCTTCATTTGTAAATATTTCCTTTTAGGGGCTTTGCATCTTGAGTGAAAACTCTCAATCACTCTTCAAAGAGTTGTAGTGGGAGATTGATGAATCTCCATCGTTGTAAGGTTTGAGTGCTAGCTAAAACACTCAGGTTTGTTGTGAGCCAGAAAAAAAAAATTTGTGGTGAGCCAAGTGGAAAACTACATTGCAAGGATTTTGTGATCTTGGAAAACAATTGTAAGAAGCATTTTGGAAATCCAAGTGTGTATCAGTTGGTAGTAGATGTAGGCAAGGTTTTCGAACCACTCTATATCATATTGAATCTACCATTGTCCCTTTCCCCCTTCTCTCAATTGTGCTTTATTTTCCTTAACAAAAATTTCTTTCATCCTTTTGATTTGGGTGAAAGTTCTCAAATTGTTGTATCTTTCCACATAACCCAATTCACCCCCTCTTGGGTTGCCACCCGATACAACAATATATAATATGAATATAAGTAGTATATATTGAACATACATCTATACATAAAGATGTCAATACTTTTTTCCTATTTTTAATAAAAGAGGCCTTTTGAATTAGAAAACTCAAATGAATTTCTTGATGCAGATTTGTTCCTTCATTTTCTTATGATACTTCTCAGTAATCATTTTGTTGTTGAAATCCAAGGAGTGCTTTACATTTTCTGAATGCTGAATTGCTTAATACGATCTCAATGAAGTAACTGGGTTCAATACAAGTGGTTTTTAAAAAATGTTTAAAGCGGTTACTGCAAGGAATTAAGATTTACAGTAACTAAACACACATTGATATGAGACTACTAGGTAAAATTTAACTAAGCCTTGATATCTCAACATTTATTTATCTATATCTATATCTATCTATCTATCTATCTATCTCTCTCTCTCTATATATATATATATATATTAAGGTGTTTATGATTATAATAATTCTCAAATATTTTCTATAAATTAAGCTATCTTTATCAAAACATATAAGAAAGTCAGTGCAGGTTAAACAAACTAGTAAAGAAATTTTGCATTCAATACATAGAAAAAGAATGACACAAGTATATAATATATTGAGTGTTGTGAATGATGTCACTAGTTTACTCTGCTAGTTACATATTTAAAAGAAAACCACTGACTCACCTTCTGCTCTAGTGGACTAGTAGTTCTTGATTTCTTGTTCCATAATTCCTGAATGCCTTCCAATTTGTCATTTTCTTTGAACACGTTGTTTGAGTGTCCTAAAGTTTGATAACTCAATGGGAATCCTTTCTTCTTTCCAAAAGAACTCATATCAGAATATGTTTTATTTTGAGAGCGCACAGAATGTCGTCTCAATGCAGACAATACATCATCCGTGGTATTCCTAATTTCAGATCCAAATACACAAGAATCCCATTGTTTCAGCCATAGTAAGACCTGCAGATCATCAAAAACACTAGAAATAAATATTGAATCACAAGGCCAAAACAGATAGATGCTCCAAAATAAATCAACAACATCCCATAAAATCACAACTGGTTAAGAAAACTTGCCTCACGGTTTGTCTGTTCAACACTAAGAAGCTCAGTAAAGGAATTTGGTGCATATTTATCCACCCAAAGTTGTTCAGTAACCACTGGCACTTCAGGAAGAATCAAATCATTGGGAGATTCTGAGCTTGTTTGCAAAACCTTCAATGTGAACAAGCATTTGCATTTTCAGAATTCCTTCACAGTTTGCACTCAACTTTTAATAAGCACATACTTTCACTTATAACTATTTAATAAAATTGATAAGAAGACTCAGTATGGTTTTGACTGGGTTCCTATGAGAGAATGAAATTTTAAGTGATTAAGAAGAGAATTTGTTCATGGGCTTACAACATTACTTATCACTGAGAATACATGCTAGGAGTGAGGAGACAAGAAAAACTTTAAGAAAGAAAATTAGGAAACGGCGAAGCATAATTCTCAAAGTTAGAATCAGGATATAAATTTTAAGCTTATCTTATACAATATATACTTCAATGAAGACATTATCGGCAAGAATGTATACCTTTGCCAATGCCTCCTGTTCCACGTTTTCCATTAGAACATTGATAGGCTTTGAGATTAAATCTGCATAAAGTGTAAGGACTTAAGTTCAGGAAATCGTTCCAGTAACCAATAATGTTTAGTCATGTTTAAACCATGACTATGACTACATAACAGTTGGCCAATTCCCAAACACATTATTTGGAGGAAACAGCAGGATATGCATCCGCTGTTAACAAGAATATATAACAATTGGGCTAACTACAACGGAAAGTAAAACTCCAAAGCAAAAATATAGTAGAAAGAGTTCATCAACATCTATCTCAAACCCAAACAAATCTAAGCTTATGTGTTTGGGAATTTATTCTGAAATCCAGAAATTGCATTAAAAAAACAAAATGGAATAGCTCACACTTAAGGTTTCACAGAGAAATGGGCATACCATTTCCGTATCCTTGTACCCTTAGTTTCTTAAAATCATCATTCACCTCTGCCCAGCTCATCTTCGCATAAACCCTATCTCCAGAAGGTCCAGTTATCGGCATATAAGCTCCTTTGATCTCCGATGCAAACCGAGAAATAAACTTTTCCTCCTCAACGACCGGCAGTGCGGAGTCAGAATTCTCCTTTGGCTGTAAATTCTGAAGCCATTCGTCATCAATTTCAATATCAGGAGGAGGATCCACTCTGTTTCGCTTTCCATCGGATGATTCATCACCGGAAAATAACACATCAGAGCCGCAATTGTCCGACCGCGGCCTCTTCTTGCCATTGAGAAGGTTTTTAGGATCCAAGGATAGATCTGCTACGGAGGTTGATTCAATATGTGAAGTGGAGGTGGATGAACTAGGTTGATTTGTACGAGGAGGTTCAAGAGCTTTTCGTTGTTGTTGTTGTTGTTGCTGCTGTTCTTGAACTTCTTCTTCTTCCTCTGGATAGTAGTAATCTTCTTCTTCTTCTTGGATCAGAGCGTTCGATTCGAGCCATTCGAGTTCTTCCGGAAGGGGAACGTCCATGTCCATGTTCACTGATAGCGGAAAAAATCCTTCGCCAAGGCGCGAGGAGAGTCAGGAGACCAGAAATGTTGGGAAAAGGAAAACCCAAGGCAAAGTTTTTTGCTTTCTTGGCGGGAAAACAATAGCGTGCCGGCAAGTGGGGTTTTATTTTTGGGTAATTTACAGCTTCGACCTTAGAGAATGTCAGTATTACAGAAACACTCTTGTTTAATATCAAATTACATTTAGTCCTATTACCGTTAGTCGCTGTTAAGTGATACTATGAAATGACGTTTTAATCCTTTTGAATAAAATACAAAAATTATGTTTTTATGTCCAATTTTGAGCTCGACCCACGGTCGAGAATGATAACCAATGCTTAAGGATAAGGGAATGCAGAAGAGAAACGATGTTTCTTCTCTCTCCCTTCGCACCTTCTTTTATCAACCTCAAACCGTCAACAACGGTAAGCAATAGTGGCATCAGAAGGTTTGCCAGCTCCGCTCTTTCTCCCAGTACTGTGAGATAGCTCATATGGGCTCCCAGCAGGAAAAAAAAAATCAATAAATCATGGTGGTCCCACATGTGTTAAAGTCCCAAATCCCAATAGTGGAAGCAGACGGGTAGAAAAAACTTGAAAAAACGAAGGGAGATAAGAGACTCCATTGATGGTTTTAGATGCTCTTTAGGTGCATATGCATACAGCTAATATGAATCAACGATGAAATTAGGCATCCCATTATCCCAATTTCCACATGGATTTTTATTGTCATAAATTGGGTTCAATTTCATCACCCATCGGATCATTGCTATTTTTCTTGGTAACCGGACCATATATTTCAAAGTGGAGAAATCCGAAAGAGAAGGGACAGACACAGGCAAGATCTTGAATGATTGGTTCTGTCAATTACATTCATGAAAGAATCATAGAATAGACTCTTTTTAATGAATAGCTTTGACCGCCGGTTAATGGCCGCTCGGTCGTTGTCGGTTAATTGTCGCTCGGTGATCCATTAGAACTAAAGTTCGAGGAGTTAGGGTTTTAGACGATTTGGGGTTAAGGGTTATGTGTTGATAAGTGATGGTCATATTGGTACTTCAACATTTTGAAGGGTAATAGGGTAAAAAAAAAAAAAAAACATTATGATGTTAGCATTTACGATATATTCTGTAACAGAGACTGAATTTGGTATTACATAGGAGGGTGCTTCTATAATACTATCATCCTCTAGGGGGTGGCACTGTAAGTTATCATTTATTTTATGGTAATTTCACCTTGTAAAGAATGCCATTACTAACAAAACACTCTCTAGTCTTTACCTTATTGACAATTAAAACTAGACCCTTTTTCGTCAATCTTTATTTGGAAATATTCCTTAAGGTATGACATCAATTGGATAATTTTTTGTTTTCAAACACAAAAATACCCTTATAAAAATCGAAACTACCAATATCTATGTCTATATCTCTCCTATGCCCCTCTCATTGGTTGAACTGCTAGCTCTTAACTATTATTGATTGATTCCTAACAGCTTTAAGCAAAACGTTCTATTTAACCAATGGAACACAAGAGCCCATGAAAATTGAAGAGATGTATGGCTAACATTATTAGGTACCAACACTTCAAGTCTACAAATGTGAACTACTTGGTACACCAACCATATCCATATCACATGTTTGTACCTCACACCCCCACCCCCCCAAAAAAAATCACATTTTAGAACATATGATGAAAGGATTCTAGGTGATCATAACACAACTCACAATGAGAAGGTAGAGGCAACCCCTTCCTACACACAACATCATCGCATTGAACATTTTTTGTGAATAAGTTTCTATTCAAAAATGGAGTTTCTATCTAGCAAGTAAACACCCCCCCCCCCCCCCACCCCACCCCACCACCCCAATTGAATCGTACTAGGGGAACTCACCTGTCTTTCAGAAATAAAATTCTATACTGTTGTCACCTATCCTCTCTCAGACAAAACCAACATTTCCCCTATCCAAGTGCTCAATGGCCAGTTTTAATAAAAATGCTAAATGAAAAAAAAAAAAAAAGAAGAAGAAGAAGAAGAAAAGAAAAGATAAGAGGGGATTTTTTAACTTGGGCAGGATAGAAACACCAGCTCCTCTGGGACATGAAATGAGCATTATCACAACATAGCTCATGTTTTATCTATATCTATTGTCTTGAGAATCTTGACACTTTGAAACCACCCTATTTCGACCGAACCATAAGGTATGGGCTACAATGGCTATCATCAATGTAAGCAACAAACTTTGATTTGGCATGTTTATTACACGGATCATTTGAAATAATCAAGTCACAAAAGGTGGATTCTTTTGCAACCAAGTAAGCACTTTTCTCTCCAAATTTCAAAGATGAAGGGTTTGCGAGTTCAGAAAACACAATGTTACAACCTGGTGGTTAAGCAATCGAAACAATCTCTTAACATTCTCGATGTAAGACCATAGTTAGTAAGTTCAGGAACGGATATGTATGGTAATTAAATGGGCCATATGAAAATAATACATTTTTAGAAATTTGGTGCAATAAAACGTGCACGGCAATGATACGGTACGTGTTTAATACAATTGCTATGTAAAAATCCGGGAGCAAAAATACGTGTTTCTTTTTTGTATTAAGAATGAACTAAAACTAGTTATTTACAACTAAATTCTAATATCATATGCTCTCATGAACACCTAAATCCAATCTAGGTTTCTAATTGGAGATCATTTCTTTTTTTTTTTTTTTTTACATCTAATATTTATTAAGTTTAGTCATGTCTATCATAACCAATGTTGATAGGTGACCCATCAACCACTTTCTATCATAGTAAATAATAACATATATTTGTCAAAATAATAATAATAATACTAATAATAATAATAATAATAATAATAATAATAATAATAATAATAATAATAGCATGTGGATAATTATTTAACAAATTAAAATATCATTATTGATATTATCTTATCAAACAAGAAAACCCACAGCAACCCTTATTGATGTGGATCCATATTCTAAAACTGGAATCAGATCGTTTATAAATCTATTTAAATATTTAATAATTCAATCATAAAATCTAACGGTAGATTCATAATTAGGGGAATATTTTAAATTGGATAGCAAAATTATAATTAAGTAGACTTAATAGGCTAATGGATTCTACCAACAAAAAAAAAAAAAAAAAGGCTAATGGATAGGAACAAGAGGATGGACACATAAGGTTCTTATTAATAGATTTAAGATAAATTTGCAATGAAGTTAAATAAAAGGTATAAGATAACAGATGAGAGAGAGAGAGAGAGAGAGAGAGAGGCAATATGGAAAGAGGAATTGGAATTAATAAAATTAGAAAGGAAGACATGTGTCATCCACATTTTTCTCAAAATTAAAAAACCTACAGAAAGGGAGAAGTGTCATTTTGACTTTTGGGGTTGAGTTTTTCTTTTTCCAAATTAAACGTATTGGTAAAAATAAAACGTATTATACACGGTTAAAACATGTATAATATGTGTACTTATAGAATACACATATAATATGAATTTTTTGGATTGATATGCCAAATTATGACTTTTTAATTTAAACGTTCGGATACGACAAAAATCCACGTATTATACGTGAATTTACTAACTATGACTAAATAGTTCTTGCCTCCTAAACCTCGCACACACACATGAAAGGTGGGGCTTATGGTCATATGATTCTTGACCATTCGGTTTCAATAGTACAGATGTGCCCATTCCACTGCGATATAACTGTGTGAGTACAGTTTCTTAAAATATCATCATATCTTGATATTACTGAATGTGGTTGATACTTGATCACCCAAGATTTACATTACGTCTCTGGTTCAGAACCACGAAACTCCTGGAGGTAATGGATCTGAGAACACCAGAAGAAAGACGGAGTAGAGATGGAAATTGCCTAATGGGGGAATAAACACTTTAATTATGATAAAATAAATAAAATACCACTAAAATTACAGGGGCACACCATTACTTCTATTTGACATTAAAGATAATAAATAGACTCACCTAAAGCTAATTTCAAATATAATATCAAACTTGCATTGTGCATTTCTTTTGAGAATGTCCTAACATATGACAACGACCACATTGAACAATCCTCTTTGGGCGCTTAAAACTCTCTATACGGAGCACTTTCTTTTTGGGCCGGCCAGGTGGTCGACGAGTCTTAGGAGGGCGTATTGTGATATCAGCTTTAGCACCTCCACCATCTGCTCCTTCACCAGGCTCTCTCCATTGGCTTTTATCTGGAATTGGATTAATCATCTGTGAATAGGCGTCACGATAGCTGGTCACTGTAAAACAATGCTCTACGAATACATGGGCATTTTGCCCACAAGAGATCAGTGCAGCAACAGCATGTGCACAAGGTAAACCATAGATCTGCCAGCGGCGACATGAACAGTGGCGGCTGCGTATGTCCACAATGTTTGTCCGCTCAGTTGACACAATCTCGAACTCGACCTCATTTGCACGAAGCACCTGATAGCAACGAGCATCTGCAATCGCTTCGTGAATGCGCTTCTCAGCAGAAGGCACTAAAACTGAAGTCCACCCTACGCTCCTGTTACGATGATCATCAAACCAAGATGTCAGCTGATGACGAATAAACTCCATCATTTGCACAATAGGGAGTTCATGACCCTCAAGTGCCCAGTTGTACAACAACTCTGTGATACCCAAGGTAAAGTGGCCATATCGCACACCCTCAAAATATGCTACAGCCCAAAGGCGAGGTGGGAAGCGCTGAAACCATTGCAAGACATCCCGTGAAATCTCTACCATCTCAGTGATTTTGGCTTCAAATTCAACAGCTGTCAAGGCATAAACAGCGTTCCAGAATATGTTCACCAACTTTGTGTTCTTAAATTCATCACGGAAATTTTCACTAACATAACGCAGACAAAACCCATGGAAAGCACTTGGAAAATGCGTCTCCACAGCTTCTACGATGCCTTTTGATCTGTCAGACAATATTGTAAGTCTGGGCATGTTCTCTGTGTTTACTCCAAGAAGCTTCCGCAACTCAGACAAGAACCACATCCAATTCTCATCACTCTCCATATCAACAATAGCAAATGCCAATGGAAATAATGCATCATCAGCATCAACAGCAGAAGCACAAAATAAAGTTCCCAGGTATTTTCCTTTCAAATGTGCTCTGTCAAGCTCCAAAAGTGGCCTACATGCATTAATAAAGCCATAGATTGATGCACGATAGGAAACAAAGAGGCGCTGGAAGCAGTTTTCCTGCCCAGTGGCAAATACTGATGCAATACTTCCTGGGTTTGTCTTTCTGATTTGCTCACAGTATGCAGGAAGTAGGCGATATCCTTCTTCAAAAGTTCCATGAACCGCAGCCATGCTACGTTCCTTCCCACGCCAAGCTTGCATATAAGACACAGCAACTCCATGCTGTTCACGTATGTCATGCAATATTTCCTTTGGTTTGTATTGTGGATTATCTCGAAGCCGTGCCTCTACAGATCTGGCAACCCAACCTACTGATGCCTGCTGATGGTGAAGGTTGCGAACTCCTTCACAAGTGTGCTCTCCATGTAAGGTTCTAATTGTAAAGGTTGAAACACCTGGACACTTAGCCACATGGACACGCCATGGACATCCTTCCTTCGAGCACTTGGCAATAAACCGACTTCGATCCGATTTTACTATTCGAAGATCAAAATGCAAAGCAATAGCAATCTCTTTTAAAGTTCTTCTGCAAGTTTCAACATCAGGGAATTCTTGTCCAATAACCAAGGAATTATCAGTCGCAACTAGAGAATTTGCAACTAGAGAATTGTCAGCCAGAAGTAGAGAATTGTCAGCCAAAACTAGAGAATTGTCGGCCAGAACTAGAGAATTGTTGGCCATAAATCCACCAATATGAAACGATACAGTTATTTGGTGATACAAAAGCTTCTGCTCATACCATCCGCGGAAAATTTATGCTCCCCAAATGTAGGTATCCTTGGTATTGCAAACGCATAAATCCCACTGAGAAACTTTCAACAAATAAATTGTGTGGGTGTTATGGCAATCATGATCCCGGAAGGCATTTATTGATGTTTGAAGCACCTACAATTTTCCAGGGAGTCTCTTTTTATGAATGATGTACAGATGCTGCACCAGGAGGGAACAAAAAGAATTAGGGAGAAAAAATCCATTAACTACTAACACAGACAAATCAAAGCCAAATAGAAGAGTAATGCCATAAACATTGATTGATCCATGTGGAAATAAAAGGAAATATTGTAGATGGGGTACTAGCATTATGCACAAGAATTCTTTTTTTGGCATAGGATTTCCAGAGATTCATCTATGAACGAAGAGAGAGACTACACTACCCATTAAGGAAAACCATATAAATGAGCAGTCACAAAAATATGTATCACAAACCAGATGAAACAAAAAATAAAAGGGAAGATATGCTATTAAAAATGTAATCTGAGATCATCAATCTCAAGCACCTAAAATCACATTGAAATATTTACTGATGCAGCATTAATCAACAGTCAACAAGATGTTCCACAAAAAAGAAAGTCAGATGAGAAAATTATCAACATTTAACGGACAAACTGAGACAATTTACAGCATTCTTTTACAAGAATAGGACAACCTTCCTATTAAAAGGGATTTGAAGAAAAGTAATGACATCTCTTCTCCAGAAATGATCAAACAAAAATAAAAAATTAAAACATAAAACAATTCATCTTCAATAAAGAACTACTCAAACCCCCAAAATGCAATAGAAAAATCATGGAAGGCTAGCTATTTGTAAGTTAAACAAGCAAAAAGATCCTGGTGTGATCCCAGGGTTTGAGAACACTGTTTGGGTTCTCTATGGGCCCACCCCCAACTGTACAATAGCCAAAAAGTTAATAAATAATGGCAATACTGTAATAACTCCCAAGTTTGCAAGGGGTAGTCGCAATCTGGTAACTAACCAGATTTCTTATGGTGCTACTTGGTAGACAAGGATATGAAGGGAATTAGTACTTCCTAAGTGTGGGTAAAATTGGAACAAACCAAAAGAAAAGGACAAAAGAGGATAAGAGATACAGGGCAGGGGTACCAAAGGAAAGAACCTTTCTTAAACAACCCTTGATGGGGTTGTCTTCAACCTTCGAACCAACAATGAGCGGAAGAACAAGGCTCAGTTGCAGGCAATAGAACTCTCACTTAAGTACCTTTCAAGGTAGGAGTGATGCAGATCCGGGTTCCAAAACGGGAATCGGATCGCTAATGGGCCCACAAGTGTGATAGATAGCTCAAATTTATGGTTGAGAGGCAATCTGGTAAATTCTCAGCACAATTAGAACCCTTGTGAAAAGGATTAAAAGAGTCTGGGATAAACAGTAATTTTAGTTTGGAAAAGTGGTCTGTAAATTAACTGAAGAGTAGATGAAATATAAGTATTCAATGAACAAGAGGGCTTTTATGAAAATACCAGAAATTATGTCTTTATCAACAACTAAGAAGAAGAGGGTTTCTTCATCAACCTGAAATCGAACCAGCGGTGGATGTCTCTCAGATCCAGGTGATGAAATTCAACTATCAAACACCCAACCAGGCTGAAATTGGAAGAGCAAGTTTGTAACTCATGTCCCTATCAGATGCAAGCATTAATCATACCAGGAAGGCAGATATGAGGCTAGGGAAGGCTCCTGCAACTGAAACTGTCAGTAGTTAGGGTTTCAGATGTGGAAATAGGTTGAATATTTCAACAGGTCGAGTTGTTAGCGGTGAGAAGTGAGGGCTAGGGTCGCCCAAGCGAGGAAAGCCTTCGACCAAAGCCTCAGCCTGAGCAGGTCAACCACAAAGGAGATCGATTAGCTTGCGTAGGGCTGCAACTGTCACCATAAACAGAGTAGTTCCAGATAAAGGGAAAGTACAGCAGGAAAATAAGGAAGAATTCAAAAGAAGAAGAAGAAGATAAAAGGAGGGAGGGCTACGCAAGCCTCACAGCAGCCATAGTTTAATCAGGCAAACATCCATCCATTCTTCAAAAATCCAGTCCCATCTTTGGGTACAAAACTCTATTTAAAGACTTGGAAATAACCTACTTTCCTATTCTAAAACTGAAACAAATATAGAATCCAAATCACATAAAACTTGACTCCCAAACTATTTTAAATAAAGAAGTAAATCAAACATAAAAAGGTAACTAAAAATTCCTTCGCCCTACTGCATCAAGGAGTTTAAGCATAAGTTCATAACACCTATCCCTCTTACGATCAATCAGCAAAGGCTCCCAAATTTCAGGCAATAAACTGAAAATTTCTCTGCAAACCAAGCCTGGCAGTAGAACTGAAACCAGATCTGGAGATGCGTTTGATTCTCTCCACCAGTTGAGTTGTTGGGGGCAAGAGTCTAGCGTTACTATGAAACCCAAAGAACAAGAAACGAGAAAGATCGAGGGCACTCTCTATTCATCACATATAATGACCTGGACAAGGCATGATGTAGATCAAAGCATGAGGAAGAAGAGAGTGAACAGGAAGTACTGTTCACGTGAACATTAACTGTGAACACAGCTGGTGCCCCATATGGTCCTTTCTAGAAGAATACAGCCATCCTATCAGATATGTAAGGAAGAAGACTCTAGAAGAACCAGCTAGCATTCCATCGATTTCTGCATACTTGGTAAGGATTTTGTTTCCTTTTTAGTCTTTTCTTAGGAAGCAAGTTAGTTTTATTGTTAGTAGACGTTAGTTTCCTATTTGCTTCCTTTTATTTATTAGAAAAGTTAAGAGTTTATTTGGTTCTATATTTATTTGTCTCTTAGTCTCCAAGTCTTAGGAGTTGGTTTCTATTTTCAGTGTTTCCTAATTTGTAATCAGTTTTGTGTAGCCCTATATAAAAGGCCCCCATCGATTGTAATAGGCAGATGGACTAATTAAACAAAGTTGCTTGCTTGCAATTATTCAGCATGAGACAGGTGTAGTTCATCAACTGAGAGAGTTAGGGGTGAGAGACCCAGGCTGAGATAGCCATTCCCCTACCCTCCCCCTTCTTCTACAATCTTTTCTCACTCTTCCCTTTCTTTATTTTCTGTTTTACCTTTGTTATTGAGTGATTGAGTGACCAAATCAAGCCTACTTGAAGCCTTAAAGACAATCATATATTGAAGAAGCCTTAAAGACAATCATATATTGAAGATTGAAGATCATCCCCGAAATACATAATTCGATCCAAGCCGTTGCAAGGATTTCTCTCCCTTGGTCGACAACCAGATCTCTCAGATCTGTTGGCCATTCAACCAAGCCTTTTGAGGACTTGTTCGTCCCCATAAAATAAGCACTCGACCAGCCTTGGTGCCCATTGGTGGTCAGGTCTGCCGTCTACTAGTTTTCTCCATATTGAACTCTCCAAACCCTATTTTTCCTGTCTGTGGTATCTGTGATCGTGATTGGTTTCGTACCCCTACTTATTCGGTTCAAGCCAAATTTGGAGGATAGTTTGGGAACATTATTGGCCATCTTCAGCCAAAATTTCAGGCTCATCCAAGCCCCGATGTGTGAGTTCTCAATTTTATACTATTTCAGCCCAGATGTTCAGATCCTTCCTGGGGTTAGGTCCTATTTGATCTAGCCTTACATCAGGGCAACAGAACAGAAAAAAGAAGGGAAACAAAGGAGAACCAAGCGAATGAAGAAGAACGATCCCCCAGGGGGAGGGGATCTGGTTCAACCACGAATCTTGGCCTGGATGGCCAGACTGGTCAAGCTGGTTCAGCCACGAATCTGCATGAATTCCCATCAGCTGTGCCATCTTGTCCCCCATCATCTATGGCTCATCTTCTGGCTCTTCCATCCATTGCTGAACGACTGAGATCAATTTGTTGAAGGAAGAGTACATACGATCAAATGTGACCAGCAATTGATTTTGGAATTCCTTGCATTGTCATTGAGTCTCTTTGAAATTCTCTGCAAGAGGGTTGGATCCATCAGCCAGGTTTGCTCTTATACAAATTTGTTGCAATCCTGGGGTTTGAAAACCCTGTTTGGGTTCGCCATGGACCCACAACTCAAGCGTACAATAGCTAAAATTTGATAAATAATGGCAATCCTGTAAATAACTCCAAGTTTGCACGGGGGTTGTAAGCAATCCGGTAACTAACCAGATATCTTAAGGTGCTACTTGGTAGAGAAGGATATGAAGGATGTTAGAATTTATTAACGGTAAGGAACAAACCAAAATAAAAGGACAAAAGAGAATAAGAAATAAAGTGCAGGAGTATTAAAGGACAGAACAAAAGAAGGGTTTTCAACAACCCTCAATGAGGTTGTCTTCAACCTTTGAACCAACAACCAGCAGAAGAACAAGGCTCAGTTGCAGGCTATAGAACTCTCAAAGTTAAGCACCTTTCAAGGTAGGATTTTTGGCATAAGCTCATAACACCAATCCCTCTTAAGATCGATCAACGACAACTTCAAATCTTAAAATAACAAACTGATAATTTCTCTGCAAACCAAGCCTGGCGGTAGTACTGAAACCAGATATGGAGATGTACCTGATTTCTGAACCAGCTGAGTTGTTTGGGCAATGAGTCGTGTTAATGTCACCCTTTGATGTAGGACTAGATTTGACAAGTCAAACTAGACCCAAACTGCAGGAAAGCTTAAACCAAAGAACAACCAAATAATCTCCACAACAGTCCACAGCAGACTAGTAATAAACTGATATAACAGAGTAGAATTCTAATAGATGAAAATCAACAGTTCAAGAATAATGTAATGAACTAACAGCCAAGGACTACTGTCGCAAACCACCAAAGTAAGAAGCCAACACTAGGTTATATAGTCAACAGACTTCAACAAAACAAAACAGAAATCAGAATTCAAATCTGGGCATAATTCATAATCGGCCAGAACTGAAGAACAGTCCACATCAGCATGAACCAGTGGTCTGATTGTCCTAAAAATTGGATCGAACCCCCTTCTGAATAGGACTAACCTTCGATCAAAATTAGAAGGCCATCGGATGACCAGAACTTCCAAAACAGCTAGGCCGACAGTAGATGAAACAGAGACTCTTAACCCAGAAATTCTCCAGACAGATTAGAGCACTTACCTGACTGAGATAAGAAAGAATAAGAAAATCAGAAATATGAAGATCCACTTGGACTTCTCGCCGTAGAGTGTCGACTGGATCAAACACTAGTCCCTAGACCTTGATCAAACACAAGGAGCAGCCATAGAAGCCAGTGGCAGCAGCAACAAGAAATTTTTGTCAAAATATAAATCGTGGGCTATAGTGTGCCCTCCTCTTTATTTATAATAATGATGGGGTATTGTTTACAAAGTAGAAATTTAAAAGCTTCTAAATATTGACTTCCTAAACTACTAACATGTAGTTACTAAAACTGGAAATTGTAAACAACTGAAATTAGAAACTAATTTAGGACTTGAAAATAGAAACTAAATTATGACTAATTAAGTAACTAATATAACCCCATCAGTAGCCCAACTGTGTGCTATCTTGGACCAGATCTGGTCAACCCAGTCAACTACTTGGGTCGACCCTCTTGTTCCTCTTGGTTAGACCTTCGAAACTGCATCAACTCTCCCCGGCTTGAAAACATTCGTCTCCGACGAACGGACAAGGGACATGTAGCGCTCATATAAATCGGGATCAAGCCTCTTGAAGTCATCAGCATGAACCCAAGTACAATCACTACGGGGACGGCCCTTCCACTTGACAAGAAAAGTGTGATAACCGGTGCCACGGCAGGAGGTCTTGTAATTATTATCCAAGACGTCTTCAATAACTTCAGAAGTAGGTGGCTTCAGTTGGGGCAGCCTTAACATTTGTTCCGTGTCTCCATCATCCGAATGGTGCCCAACATAAAGGTGAAGATCAGCCACATTAAAAACGTTGCTTATGGTCACATCATCAGGCAACTCAAGCACATAAGCATTAGGTCCTCTACGTTTCAGCACCTTATAAGGACCCATCTTCCGTGGATGGAGCTTGGTATTGACACCCGTCTAAAACCGTTCAAGATTTACTCGAATCATCACCATGCCCCCAGGTTTGAACTCCACAATACGCTGATGACAATCAACAGAAGCCTTAAACACCTCATTGTTCAAGGCAATACGTCGTCGAACGTTGGTATGCACCTCAATAATATGATGCAAGAACTCATCAGCCTCAATACTAACTCGAGCTTGGGGTGGGAGTAACATAAGATCAATAGGTCGCTTAGGCTGAACTCCAAGCAATATCTCAAAAGGAATACAACCAGTTGGCCTATTCACTGAGCTGTTGTAGACAAATTCTACAATATCAAGAATGGAAGGCCATGCCTTCTCATAATCTCAAACCAAACACCTCAACAAGTTTCCCAAGCTACGGTTCACCACCTCTGTCTGTCCATCCGTTTGTGGATGAAATACAATTGAAAAATTTAGCTTTGTATTTGTCTTCAACCAAAATGTCTTCCAAAAATAACTTAAGAACCTAACATCACGGTCAGACACAATACTAGTTGGCAGCCCATGTAGTCGCACTACCTCCTTGAAGAAAAGCTTTGCAACCTGACAAGCATCAAAAATCTTATGACAAGATATGAAATGAGACATCTTAGAGAAGCGATCCACAACCACTATAATGGAATTATATCGTTCTCTAGTAGGGGTAGTCCAAAAACAAAATGCATGCTAAACCTGTGTTCTGTTTTCCCCCTTTTGCCAACTAACATACACAACATCTCTTAATCACATGATCGACATCCTTTGCAATGCATGGCCAATAATATCGATCCGTCACCTGTGCAAGAGTCTTATCCTTCCTAAAGTGTCCTCCCAATTCTCCTCCATGTAACTCTTGTATGATGTGATGGCGTAGGGAAGAGTTTGGAATACAAAGCCGTGAGCCAAGGAATAAGTACACATCATGAATGGAGTACTTTAGGCATCGTCCACCCTGTTGCAACTCCGCAAAGACAGTGTTGATATCAGGATCAGATAAGTACTCACCCCGTATCTGATCAATGTTAATAACATGTGCTAAAAAAGTGTTAAATGCGAGCACTTTCCCGTTAAGTGCATCAGCCACTGTGTTCTCTATTCTCGCCTTGTACTTCATAGCAAATACAACTCCTGCAAGTAAGCTACCCATTTGGCATGCTTGTGGCTAAACAACTTCTGTGAGTGAAGGTGCTTCAAGGCCTCATGATCAGTGTATAAAATGAACTCCTTACCAATGAAGTAGTGTCTCCAATGGCGTAGCACTTGGACAACTATATATAACTCCAGATCATATGTTGAATAGCGCTTCTTGGCCTCATTCAGTTTCTCGCTATAGAAAGCGATGGGATGCCCTCTTTGCATTAACATTCGTCTAAGCCCAACATGTGAAGCATCTGTGGCTACCTCGAATACTCTATCAAAATCTGGTAGGCGTAGAATGGGTGCCTCTGTCATTTCCTCTTCACAAGAGCAAAGGCTTTGATCGCTGCTGCTGTCCATTCAAACTTCCCCTAACTTGCCTTCATACATTCAGTGATGGGTGCACAGAAATTCCGGATAAATCTCCTGTAGAAGGAAGCCAAACCATGGAAGCTACGAACTTTTGTTAGTGTCTTAGGTATAGGCCAATCAGTGATGCTCTTGATCTTCTCCAGATCAACTTCAACCCCTTTTGATGACACTATAAATCCAAGGAATACAACCTTGGGCAGCATAAAGGAACACTTCTTGAGATTGATGTATAACTTCTCTACACGGAGTACTCTCAAGACTTGCCTCAAGTGATCCAAATGCTCTTCTTGGTTCTTACTGTATATCAAAATATCATCAAAGTAAACAACCAAAAAGCGACAAATGGGAGGATGAAGTACCTGTGTCATAACTCGCATGAAGGTGCAAGGCGCATTCGTCAGACGAAAGGCATGACTTTCTACTCATATAAGCCATCCTTGGTCTTAAAGGCGGTCTTCCACTCATCTCCAGAACGGATGCGAATCTGATGATAACCACTCCTCATATCTAATTTGAAAAAAACCTTTGCCCCGAACAGCATATCCAACATACCATCTAGTTGTGGTATAGGGAACCTATACTTGACTGTTATCTTGTTGATAACACGACTGTCCACACACATATGCTAAAAACCATCCTTCTTTGGTGTGAATAAAACTGGTACTGCACAAGGACTTAAACTCTCCTCAATGAAGCCCTTCTGTAATAACCCATCCACTTTCCGTTTTAGCTCGGCATGTTCAGTAGGGCTAAGTTTGTAAGCGGGAAAGTTGGGAAAAACCAAACCGGGTACCAAATCAATAGCATGTTGTATGTCTCGCATAGGAGGTAACTCATCCAGGAGATCATTAGGGACTAAGTCAGAAAAATCAGATAAGAGCTCTCTGATAGGTGCACTATGCGTTACCTCAGGTTGGAGAGTGACTTCCTGAGTAACAACAGCCATAACCATTCCACTCTCATGACTTGTGTGTAAGAACTGCTTGCAGGGAATAGCTAGCAACTCCATTGTGGGTATAGCTACTACCTTCTTCTCAATGTCAATATCCTTCTGATTTGATCTTAAGTATCTCCGTTGCCGTATTTCAGCTGGCACATTTACCGGGTAGAAAGTTGTAAGAACACCCTTTCACATGAAGGTACACAGATTTTTCTTCCCTCCAACCATGGCATCATTGTCATCCATTCAGGGACGACCAAGCAATACATCTGTGAGTTTCATTGGAATCACATCATACCAAACTTTCTCTTCATAACGGTAAAGTTTCAGAGGAACTGAGCACCTCTTGTTCACCTCCAAGGTATTGCCATTCAGCAGGGATACCTTATAAGGTTGAGGATGTGGTCAGATTTCAAGGTTGCTATCGTCATAAAGGCTTCAGAGACAAGGTTGACACAACTGCCACTATCAATGATAATCTGACAAGTATGCTAATATGCAGTTACGTCGCCAATCCTCTCCTTTGGTTTTAGCCACCAAAATGCGAGTAACAATATGTATTCCATGAGTGCCATCCTCATTAGGGTCTTCTATGTCATAATCATATCCACCATCTTCATTATCTAAAGGGTAGGGGTAAAGAGCTGACTCATCTTCCTCATTGAAGTCTTCCACCTCAGCTACTGCATTAACCCTCTGCTTATGTGGGCAAGACTTAACAAAGTGTCCTACCTCTTGGCAATGGAAGCACTGTACCTTATTACTACCTATCATGGGTGACTTTCCTTTGTGATCAACTCGTGGAGGAAAAGTGGACTTCGGGAGTACTGAGCTACTAGGTTTAGTGGCTGAAAAATTTTTCTTTACCTCCCCAGCTTGAAAACCAAACCTTCTACCTGATTGTGCTATTAGCTCCTCTGCTCGTAGGGCCTTGTCAAAGCAATCCCTCACTAAGTACACATCAACAACACCAATCCCCCTGTTGATTTTAGCTCGTAATCCCAGTCGAAACCGAGATAATAGTTTCCTTTCATTATCCCTAATGCCTCTGCAAGAATAAAGTGCATCAAACTTGTTCATATACTCTGCAACAGTCATAGTCCCTTGACAAAGAGAATTTAGCTAGTCTTGTATGCGAGCTCTGAAGTTGCGTGGCAAGTATTTGTCAGATAGCTCAAGCTTCATCTCCACCCAAGTGGTAAGCTCTCTACCACGATCTTCCAACTCTCGTTCATAAATCCTCCACCAATTCACGAGCAGCCTCAACTAGCTTAGCACGAGCTAGTTTCATCTTTCGTTCCTCAGGTAAGTCATAATAGTCAAAATAGTCATCCAAAGCCACTACCCAATCAAAGAACAGTTGAGGGTCATGTCTCCCATCAAACTCCTTTAAGTCAACCTTAACCTTCTATGAGTCTCTAGAGTACCTCTGTTGTATAGTACTTTCAGTCTCAAAGTATCCCCTTATGTGTTCTTCAAACGTAGGTTGTTCTACAAGAACCTTCTGTGGTGGTCTCAGAATAGGGACAAATCCCCTATTAGCCAACTGAGCAGTTATATTCAATGGGACTTCCACCTCAGGTGGTGTATGAGAATCACGGGTATGTTGTGATTGGGTCTCCATAGGAAACCTCACATTCAGTTCAGTCCGCAAAGATTGTTGTTCAGCCTTCATCTCAGTTCTCATTCTGTAGCATCTCCATAAGAGAAACTAGGGTAAGGGTGTTGTTCTTAGCTATGCTCTGATACCACTTAATGTAGGACTAGATTTGACAAGTCAAACTAGACCCAAACTGCAGGAAAGTTTAAACCAAAGAACAACCAAATAATCTCCACAACAGTCCACAGTAGACCAGTAATAAACTGATATAACAGAGTAGAATTCTGATAGATGAAAACCAACAATTCAGGAATAATGTAATGAACTAACAGCCAAGGACTACTGTCGCAAACCACCAAAGTAAGAAGCCAACACTAGGTTATATAGTTGCTGGGTCGACCAGATCTGGTCCAAGATACCATGGTTGGGCTACTGATGGGGTTATATTAGTTGCTTAATTAGTCATAATTTAACTTCTATTTTCAAGTCCTAAACTAGTTTCTAATTTCAGCCCTTGTCAGTTTCTAATTTCAGTTGTTTACAATTTCCAGTTTTAGTAACTACATGTTAGTAGTTTAATAAGTCAATATTTAGAAGCTTTTAAGTTTCTACTTTGTAAACAATACCCCATCATTAGTATAAATAAAGAGGAAGGCACGCTATAGCCCACGATTTATATTTGACAAAAATTTCTTTTTACTGCTGCCGCTGGCTTCTATGGCTGCTCCTTGTGTTTGATTATGGCCTAGGGACCGGTGTTTGATCCAATCGACACTCTGTGACGAGAAGTCCAAGTGGATCTTCATATTTCTAGTTTTCTTATTGTTTCTAATCTCATTCAGCCAGTCAAGTAAGTGCTCTAATCTGTCTGCAGAATTTCTGGGTTAAGATTCTCTGTTTCATCTACTATCGGCCTAGTTTGGAAGTTCTGGCCATCCGATGGCCTTCTAATTTTGATCGAAGGTTAGTCCTATTCAGAAGGGGGTTCAATCCAATTTTTAGGCCAATCGGACCACTGGTTTATGCTGATGTAGACTGTTCTTCAGTTCTGGCCGATTATGGATTCTACCAGATTGAAGAACTGAAGAATTTTACTCTATTGATTTCAACTATCAGAATTTTACTCTGTCATATCAGTTTAATCATAGTTTTTAAGGCGGTAAGGCGATGGAGGCGTTTGAGGGTCTTTCAGAGCGCCTTAGTGATAAGGCGGGCATAAAGCATCGCCTTATCGACTAAAGCGTTTATGTGTAATTTTTTTATAAAACCAATCTATTTGGCTCAAATCCTAGTTGAATCCTATTACTCATATGTTAAATAAATATTAAAGGTTCATATTCATACCAATGAAAACAAATCAATAAAGTGAATAAACTAAGTTCATCTTCATTCATTAATCATCATAACATATTAACATATAATATAAATACATAATTATAAAACAAAATTATAAATATAAAGAAAAGAAGACATAAAAAATACAAGTATTTATTATACTTACCTCTATGATGCCAAAATGAGTGCCTAAGTCCTAAGGTCATCCACTATATTTCTACTCCCGTCAAAGAAGAATGAAGTTCAATGCTGCCAGAGCAAAATGGTGGCCTGGATCAATGGTTCTTCCTTGTTCCTTGATTCCTTCTCAAAGCCCTTTCTTAAAACCCTTGACAAAATCCAAACCCTTGTTTGTGAATCGTGTTTTTGTTTTGTTTGTTTTGGTTATTTTTGATGGAGTAAAGTTGATCCCATACATCTCAAGTGTTAACAAAACCATACACCTACCAATAAAAAATCTATATTTGGAATCTTCATCAAGTAATTTTAAAATGTGTTTAAAAAAAAAAAAAAAAACCCCATAAGGCGGCACTTCACATAAGGCGGAGCACTGCCTTACCATCTCTAGACCGCATCAGCGCCAAGGCGCTGCTAAGGCGTCGCCTTACCAGCGCCTTAAAAACTATGAGTTTAATATTAGTCTACTGTGGATTATTGTGGAGGTTATGTGGTTGTTCTTTGGTTTAAACTTTCCTGCAGTTTGGGTCTAGTTTGGTTTGTCAAATCTAGTCTTACATTAAGTGGTATCAGAGCATGACTGAAAATAACACCCCCATCCTAGTTTCTCTTATGGAGATGCTACAGAATATGAGAACTGAGATGAAGGTTGAACAACAAGTTTTGCGGAATGAACTGAATGTAAGGTTGTTGGCTATGGAGACCCAATCACAACAACATACCCGTGCTTCTCATACACCACCTGAGGTAGAAGCCCCATTAAATGTAACTGCTCAGTTGGCCAACAGGAGACCTGTCCGGGCTGTCCCTAATCTGAGACCACCACAGAGGGTTCCTGTAGAGCAACCTACTTTTGACGAACACATAAGGGGATACTTTGAGACTGAACGTCTTGTACAACAGAGGTACTCCAGAGACTCACATAAGGTTAAGCTTGACTTGAAGGAGTTTGATGGGAGACATGACCCCCAACTGTTCTATGATTGGGTAGTGGTTTTGGATGACTATTTTGACTATTATGACTTACCTGAGGAACGGAAGATGAAACTAGCTCGTGCTAAGCTAGTTGAGGTTGCTCGTGATTGGTGGACTTATGAGCAAGAATTGGAAGACCGTGGTAGAAAGCCTACCACTTGGGAGGAAATGAAGCTTGAACTATCTGACAAATACTTGCCACACAACTTCAGAGCTCGTATACAAGGCCAGCTGAATTCTCTTCATCAAGGGACTATGACTGTTGCAGAGTGCATGAACAGGTTTGATGCATTTTATTCTCGCATAGGCATAAGGGAGAATGAGAGGCAACTATTATCTCGGTTTCGACTGGGATTGCGGGCTGAAATCAACAGGGGGATTGGTGTGGTTGATGTGTACTCAATGAGGGATTGCTTTGACAATGCCCTACGACTGGCAACGAGCAAAGGAACTTATAGCACAGTCAGGTAGAAGGTTTGGTTTTCAAGCGGGGAAGGTCAAGAAAAATTTTCCAGCCACTAAACCTAGTAGCTCAGCACCCCTAAGGTCCACTTTTCCTCCACGGGCTTATCACAAAGGAAAGGCACCCATGATAGGTAGTAATAAGGTACAGTGCTTTCATTGCGAAAAGGTAGGACATTTTGCTAAGTCTTGCCCACATAAACAGAGGGTTAATGCAGAAGCTAAGGTTGTGATGCGGATCCAGATTCCAATGACTGAAATCGGATCTCTTAGGGCCCCAAAAATGACTAAAAATCTCAAATTTAATGGTTAGGGGGTATTCTTGTAATTTCAGAAACAAACAGGGCTTTAAAAGTAATTAGATGGCAGCTAAGTAGTTTTAGAACTGAAAATTAAGCATAAGGACTTTATTCTGGGATTTTAAAGAAAATAGGTTAAAAGAGTGTAAATAAAGGAATCATCATCTTCAACCTTAGGTAACGTTAGAGAACAAGACATTAGAAACGAAACCTCTTGCTGGCTTCGATCGGCAGAGCTCTCTCAATTGTAATCCAATCAAACCGAAACTTTGGGAGAGGGATCGGAACTCAAATTGCTCTTGATTACAACCAATATCAGTTCAAAAGGAGAAGCTACAGCCTCGGGGAGGATCCTGCGACCTGAACCTGCCGGAGGACTCAAATCTGAGTTCTGGTTTTCAGATGTTATATCCGCTTACTCGCAAAAGCTTGGAATGGAAGCTAGGTTTAAATCGCCTCAAGGGGAAGCACTTATGCCCCAAATTTCAGGTTGATAGCTGCAGAAACGAAGGAGTTCAAACTCCTTCACTGGCTGCCAGTACCGCCCGGACTGAACCAGAAAAAAGAACAAGCAAACCAGAAAAGAAGAAGAATAATAGAAGGAAAAGAAAACAGGGGAAAAGAAGCAGATGAGAAGAGAAAAAATCAGACTAATAGAGAGGAAGAAAGAAGAATATCAAAGAAAGAAAAAAAGGGGAAGATAGAGAGAATCGGCAGCCATGGTTTCAAAACCAAGAAAAAAAAACCTTCAAATTTCTATTCTTCAAAATCTAAAACTGAACTTCTCCATCATTAACATGTCCAATATAAAGGAAAAAAATCAAACAATTAATGGAAACTACTTGAAAGGAAACTATTCTAAAATTAGAAGCTAGCTAATTTAAAAAGAAATTATTTCTAAAACAATAGAAAATCAAATCAAAAGATATTTTTTCTTTCTAAGTCCATCGTGCAACTGCATCCGGTTGAAGACTACAGTGAGGAAGATGAGTCAGCTCTTTTACCCTACCCTTTAGATGATGATGATGATGATGATGATGGCGGATATGACTATGACATGGAAGACCCTAATGAGGATGGCACCCATGGAATACATATTGTTACGTGCATTTTGGTGGCAGAAATCAAAGGAGAGGAATGGCGACGTAACTGCATATTCTATAGCCATATGAAGTCAGGTGAGCATACTTGTCAGTTTATTATTGTTAGTGGCAGTTGTGTCAACGTTGTCTCTGAAGCCTTTGTGAACAAAACAACCTTGAAATCTGAGCCACATCATCAACCTTATAAGGTATCCTTACTGAATGACAATACCTTGGAGATGAACAAGAAGTGCTCAGTCCCTCTGAAACTTTACCAATATGAAGAGAAAGTTTGGTGTGATGTGATGCAATGAAACTCACAGATGTATTGCTTGGTCATCTCTGGATGTATGACAACGATGCCATGGTTGGAGGGAAGAAAAATCAGTGTACCTTCATGTGGAAGGGTGTTCCTACTACTTTCTACCCGGTAAATGTGCCGGCTGAAATACGGCGACGGAGATCCCTAAGATCAAATCAGAAAGATATTGACATTGAGAAGAAGGTAGTAGCTATACCCACAAAGAAGTTGCTAACTATTCCCCGCAAGCAGCTCGTACGCATAAGTCATGAGACTGGAATGGTTATGGCTCTTGTTACTCAGGAAGTCACTCCCCAACCTAAGGTAATGCATAGTGCACCTATCAGAGAGCTCCTATCTGATTTTTCTGACTTAGTCCCTAATGATCTCCTAAATGAGCTACCTTTCATGCGAGACATACAGCATGCTATTGATTTGGTACCCGGTTCGGTTTTACCCAACCTTCCCGCTTACAAACTTAGCCCTACTGAACATGCCGAGCTGAAACGGCAAGTGGATGGGTTATTACAGAAGGGCTTCATTGAGGAGAGTTTAAGTCCTTGTGCAGTACCAGCTTTACTCACACCAAAGAAGGATGGTTCTTGGCATATGTGTGTGGACAGTCGTGTTATCAACAAGATAACAGTCAAGTATAGGTTCCCTATACCACGACTAGATGATATGTTGGATATGCTGTCTGGGGCAAAGGTATTTTCCAAATTAGATCTGAGTGGCTATCATCAGATTCGCATCTGTTCTAGAGATGAGTGGAAGACCGCCTTTAAGACTAAGGATGGCTTATATGAGTAGAAAGTCATGCCTTTCGGTCTGACGAATGCACCTAGCACCTTCATGCGAGTTATGACACAGGTACTTCATCCTTTCATTGGTCGCTTTTTGGTTGTTTACTTTGATGATACTTTGATATACAATAAGAACCAATAAGAGCATTTGGATCACTTGAGGCAAGTCTTGAGAGTACTCCGTGCAGAGAAGTTATACATCAATCTCAAGAAGTGTTCCTTTATGCTGCCCAAGGTTGTATTCCTTGGATTTATAGTGTCATCAAAGAGGGTTGAAGCTGATCCGGAGAAGATCAAGAGCATCACTGATTGGCCTATACCTAAGACACAAACAGAAGTCCGTAGCTTCCATGGTTTGGCTTCCTTCTACAGGAGATTTGTTCGAAATTTCAGTGCAGTTATAGCACACATCACTAAATGTATAAAGGCAAGTAAGGGAAAATTTGAATGGACAACAATAGCGACCAAAGCCTATGCTCTTGTGAAGAGGAAGATGATAGAGGCACCCATTCTAAACCTACCACATTTTGACAGAGTATTTGAGGTAACCACAGATGCTTCACATGTTGGGCTAGGAGGAGTGTTAATGCAAGGAGGACACCCCATCGCTTTCTATAGCAAGAAACTGAATGAGACCAAGAAGCGCTATTTGACATAAGATCTGGAGTTATATGCAGTCGTCCAAGTGCTACGCCATTGGAGACACTACCTTATTGGTAAGGAGTTCATTTTATACATTGATCATGAGGCCTTGAAGCACCTTCACTCACAGAAGTCAATTAGCCACAGACATGCCAAATGGGTAGCTTACTTGCAAGAGTTTATATTTTCTATGAAGTACAAGGCGAGAAAAGAGAACACAGTGGTTGATGCACTTAGCCGGAAAGTGCTCACACTTAACACTTTTTCAGCACATGTTATTAACATCGATCAGATACGGGGTGAGTACACATCTGATCCTGATTTCAGCACTGTCTTTATAGAGTTGCAATAGGGTGGACAACACCTAAAGTACTCCAGTCATGATGGGTACTTATTCTTTGGCACGGCTTTGTATTCTAAACTCTTCCATACGTCATCACATCATACGGGAATTACATGGATGAGGATTGGGAGGACACTTTAGGAAGGATAAGACTCTTGCACAGGTGACGGATCGATATTATTGGCCATGCATTGCAAAGGATGTCGATCATGTGATCAAGAGATGCCGTGTATGTCAGTTGGCAAGAGGAAAACTGAACACAGGTTTATACTCTCCACTACCTATTCCTCATACACCGTGGCTTGATGTTAGCATGGATTTTGTTCTTAGACTACTCCCTACTAGACAACGATATGATTCCATTATGGTGGTTGTGGATCGCTTCTCTAAGATGGCTCATTTCATACCTTGTCGTAAGACTTTTAATGCTTATCAGGTTGCAAAGCTCTTCTTCAAAGAGGTAGTGCGACTACATGGGCTGCCAACTAGTATTGTGTCTGACCGTAATGTTAAGTTCATGAGTTATTTTTGAAAGACATTGTGGTTGCAGACAAATATAAAGCTGAATTTTTCAACTGCATTTCATCCACAGACGGACGGACAGACAGCGGCGGTGAGTAGTAGCTTGGGAAACTTGTTGAGGTGTTTGGTTCGAGATTATGAGAAGACATGGCCTTCCATTCTTGATATTGTAGAATTTGCCTACAACAGCTAAGTGAATAGGACAACGGGTCGTACTCCTTTTGAGATATTGCTTGGAGTTCAGTCTAAGCGACCTATTGATCTTATGTCACTCCCACCCCAAGCTCGAGTTAGTATTGAGGTTGATGAGTTCTTGCGCCATATTACTGAGGTACATGCCAACATCTGATGACATATTGCCTTGAACAATGAGGTGTATAAGGCTTCTGCTGATCGTCATCGGTGTTATGTGGAGTTCACGGGGACAAGGTGATTATTCAAGTAAATCCTGAACAGTTTCAGACAGGTGTCAATACCAAGCTACATCCATGGAAGATGGGTCCCTATAAGGTGCTGAAACGTATAAGACCCAATGCTTATGTGCTTGAGTTGCCTAATGATGTGACCATAAGCAACATGTTTAATGTGGCTGATCTTCACCTTTGTGTTGGGCACCATTCGGATGATGGAGACACAGAACAAATTTTGAGGCAGCCCCAACTGAAGCCACCTACTTCTGAAGTTATTGAAGACGCCTTGGATGACAATTACAAGACCTCCCGTTGTGGCACCAATTAACACAGTTTTCTTGTCAAGTAGAAGGGCCGTCCCCGTAGTGATTGTACTTCAATTCATGCTGATGACTTCAAGAGGCTTGATCCCGACTTAGATGAGCGCTACATGTCCCTTGTCCATTCATCGGAGACGAATGTTTTTAAGCTGGGGAGAGTTGATGCAGTACCGAAGGTCTACACTAGGAGGAACAAGAGGGTCGACCCAAGTGGCTGACTGGGTCGACCAGATCTGGCCTAAGATAGCCCACGGTTGGGCTACTAATGGGTTATATTAGTTACTTAATTAGTCATAATTTAGTTCCTACTTTCAAGTTCTAAATTAGTTTCTAATTTCAGTCCTCGTTAGTTTCTAATTTCAGTTGTTTACGATTTTCAGTTTTAGTAACAACATGTTAGTAGTTTAGTAAGTCAATATTTAGAAGCTTTTAAGTTTCTATTTTGTAAACACTACCCCATCATTATTATAAATAAAGAAGAGGGCACACTACAGCCCACGATTTCTGTTTGACAAAAATTAACTTGTTGCTGCTGCCGCTGGCTTCTATGGTTGTTCCTTGTGTCTGATCAAGGTCTAGGGACTGGTGTTTGATCCAGTCAACACTCTGCGGCAAGAAGTCCGAGTGGATCTTCATATTTTCTGGTTTTCTTATTGTTCTTAATCTCATTCAGCCAGTCAGGTAAGTGCTCTATTCTGTCTACGAATTTCTGGGTTGAGGTTCTCTGTTTTCTCTAGTGTCGCCTATCTGTTTTGGGAGCTCTGGCCATCCGATGGCCTTATAATTCTGGTCAAAGGTCAGTCTTACTCAGAAGGGGACTCAACCCAATTTTTAGGCTAATCAGGCCATTGGTTCAGCTAATGTGGACTGTTCTTCAGTTCTGGCCGATTATGGATTCTGCCCAGATTTGAATTCTGATTTCTATTTTGTTTTTGCTGAAATCTGTTGAGTATGTAACCTAGTGTTTGGCCTCTTAATTTTGTGGATTGCAACAATATTTCCTTGGCTGTTAGTTCATTATAGTGTTCCTACAACTGTTGATTTCAACTATCAGAAATTCAGAATTTTTCTGTTATATCAGTTTAATATTAGTCTGCTGTGGATTATTGTGGAGGTTATGTGGTTGTTCTTTGGTTCAAACTTTCCTGCAGTTTGGGTCTAGTTTGGTTCGTCAAATCTAGTCATACATTACTGGGACCCAGTTCACATCAATCTAATTGGCTAGACTGGTCAAGCCGGGTTAAGCCACGAATCTGTGCATCAGATCTGAAGTAACCTTTAATCCTTAAAAAGGTCAACAAAGGATTGAAATAAGTGTAAAATATTTTCATTAAAGATGGCAGAAATTTAGGAATCAAAGCCCAACTATTTTGATTATCACCTGATCTGCTAAGAATGCTGCCTTCTGAGTGTGAACTAATTGTTAACAGAGATATGAAAACAAACCTACTGTATTAATAAATAAAGTACCATCGATTGTCTTATATATAAAGGAAAAGATTGAAATAGAACTGAAAGAAACATCAGTTCCACAAATGACTCAAATGATGAAGTCAGGTTTAAAGTATCTCCGATACCGATACAATACCCTCCGATACGTATCTTAAATCTAACTCACCAATACGACGACCGATACCGATACTTTAATCCTAGTGGCCGACTCACTCATGAAGTTAGTATCAATGTATCATAGAACTAACAAAATGTACAAAGCCATAGCCTGAAGAGTGTCTTAGAACCGAAAAATCTCGCAGATTTATTTCAGACCTAGCCAATCAATTCTAATCTTCAAATTCCAATAGGCCCATCAATTCTAAGAAATACCTTTTTCTAGTTATGGGCCCACAACCCAAAATTAAGCAACTCAAACAAAAGATGAAATATATGAAAGACTGGGAGCTCAAAGGCACATTAAAAGCAAATTCTGGTCAACAGATTGCAAAGAATATGATCTTTGAGAGTTAATGTTTGTGATGCTAACGACATTACATTGTTCTAGAAGCCCCTGATTACTTGTTCTTTCTACTTTTTTTTTGGGGGGGTGGGGGGTTAGAGATTACTTGTTATTTCTACTTACCATGGTTTGATGAGCTTAAGCAGTAGGATTTTTAAGATCTCGCAGATTTATTTCAGACCTAGCCAATCAATTCTAAACTTCAAATAAAAACGGGCCCATCAATTCTAAGAAATACCTTTTCCTAGTTGTGGGCTCACAACCCAAAATTAAACAACTCAAACAAAAGATGAAATATATAAATAGACTGTAATGTAGACTATGATAGGGGGTCTAACCAAGTCTCAATTGCAGGAACTTTTGATCAAAGAACAACCAGATGCCAACCAACACAAACCAATAAAATCAGACCAACAGAAATATAAGGCAAACCAGCAGCAATTGACTTGAACATCCAGTATTACTTAGAACAGATCAGTATCGATCAAAAAAAGGATGAACCAGCAGTAGTACTAAGATGCTAACAGTCCCAAATCAGCAGTAGACACTACAGAAACAGGGTAGGACTGCTCAGGCAATCGATTCTGGTTCTGCTCCAGTAAAACCACTACAGGACAAGAAATCAGAGATTTCTAATATCTCAAATTGGCTGGTCAGAATTGAGAGAAAAGTGATTTAAGTACCTGTAACAGTAGACCAGTTCTACAACACCTTGAATATAATAGAAGAGAAGAGAAATAAGTTGAAGGAACCTCTCGGGCTTCACACCGCAGAGAGTCAATTGGATCAAACACCAAATCCATCAGCCTTGATCCAACATAAGACAAATCTTCATGGAGAAGACAATAGCAGCAGCCATTAATTCTTTTATCAAAATCATCTCAGCTTTAGGTGCCTCCTCTTTATTTATGATGATGGGGGAGGGAATTACAAAATAGAAGGTTCCTAAAAAAGGAAACCAAATATTCTCCTAATACAATAGTTCTTAAGAACTGAAATTAGAAACTAGTTGAAAAAGGAAACTAACTACTAATGACTTAACTTAATTAATAAATTGACTCCTAAGGAAACAAATATAACTCAAATCAAACCCAACTAAAAAGGAAACTCATGAAAAATTGAAACTAACTAGTAATCTCGTACTCAATCTTAGAGCCCCATTTTAGACCATCAAGTGGTCTATTACACTCAAAACACATGGGATCAAAGGCCCAACATGTATGGAACCCAACCCTAGGCTTATTCTTAATAAAATAATCATTTTTTGATGATTAATCTGCATCAACTATAAATTAGATAAGCAAGACATTGACATCTTGCTTCATCAATAAAGAGAGTGGATATGACAGATCCCCATCTCCAACCACTAATCACTAACCACTAACATGCATACCTAGGAAGTACCCCAAAAATCAATGCATTGAGTCAGCACATAACCAAAGAACTTGGGCCTTGTTTGTATGCTGGAGAAAAAGGGGTAGGATAGTGAAGGGAGTGGGCCCACTATAAATGGGGTGAAGGAACAGCAAAGGAAAGGAAAGGAAAGGAAAAATGGGAAATTGTTGTTGAGGGCCCCACATTAATAAAATAGCAAATTTCTACTTTGTTTTTCCTTTCTTTTCTTCTTCTTTGTGGAGACAACCGACGAAACAACAAGGTCGTCACAACACCCCTTCGCCTCATCCATTGTTGTTGCAATTCTCCTCTGCCCCACCCATCATTGCTGCAATGCCTCAACAAGAAGATTACATATAGGAAGATAATACTTTTCAGTCCATGATGGAATCCATTGTTCGGCAGGCAAAGAAATTGGCCACCTCCTACTATCGAATCCAATTGAGTAATCCAGATATGTTCCCCAACAAAGAAATCAGCCCAATAAATAAGACGACTTCTTCACCTTTACTGCCTTCGATTTTATCGTTAGGACCGGCTCGCGACAGATTGTGGCGGAGATGAGCCTCGGCATTGTTCTGCTCAAGAGCCTCATGAAGAGTATCGAAGATTTCAGGCAGAACGAGCTTCCAAGGCATGAACACATTTGCTCCCTTGAACACATTCATCATCAGCTTCGTTCTATCCCCCATTTCTCCTCTCCTTTAACCTTCAAGCCACCAATTCCACAAAGCCCAGACAAAAATTCTTGGAGAGAGAGAGAGAGCAAGCTTGTCATGAGCTCAAGTAGTAATAGTGGTGAATTGAGTTGCCCGACGGAAACGTCCGATCTCAAAAACCCTTCTCAAAGTACAACTCCCGCAATTGCAGCATTGCTATCTACGGAAACATCCGATCACAAAAATCTCTCTGGTGAATGAGTAGCTTCAAGTTGTCTCAGTTTTTGCAACGTTGGTTGCACTTTCCCCTCCTTTTCCCACAAAGTTCTACAGAAAATGGAAAGATTTTGTTGAGGGGAGGGGAGGGGAGGGGAGGGGAGGTAGCTTCAAGTTGTCTAGTAGTATCATGGTAAAGGCGTCCAAACAACCACTGTTTTTGGGATTTCATGGAAAAGACCCAAATTATCCCACCCCTTTTTACCTTTTCCACTTTTCTCCATGAAACAAACTGGGCCTTAGTGAATTAGAGATTTCCAAGTTGGTGAGTAGAACCGCAAATCCCTAACCCAAACACAATAATGTCGATTCATTATCGAGCGCAAGCAATGTTTAAAGTATCAATATCACGTATCGTATTGATCGGGTGATTTTGAGAGACGTATCATATAAGATACGGAAGACACAACACACATAAATGGTCAAGATACGATGGAAATACACTTCTAGAACAAAAAATAGTATTAAATCAACAATATAAAACATGTATCATGCATAAACACAAAAACAAAGAACAATGTATAATTAAATAAATTCAATTAAAATCGTTATAAAGGATGAGGTTTCTAACATGTAGTAAGAGTCTAATGCCATGAACAATGTCAAGGTTGTTCAAACTCATAGCTCAAAGGGTTTTTAAGAATAGGAGTAACTAGGATGATGTTGTCCATCGATCAAACATAGGCACAATATTGACCCCAATCCAAATACTTCGGTTATTTTCAGAAATAAAAAATTGACAACCCCATGTGGATTCATTCTCGATTCAGAACCTAAGGAAACCAGGAAAAAAAAAATGACCTCCAAAATTCCCAACTGAGATAAAATACACATGGGGGTTTTAAGAGAGGTATCGACGGTATCACATTGTATCGCACCATATTGCACGATACAGTGGGATTCAAAAAACCTTTAACGCCCCCCCCCCCAAAAAAAAAGATGGGTGATCTCACTGCATTGTTTCGCTGGGTAGTGCAAGTATGCAATTAGCATCTGGAAAGTATTTTTCCTCTCCTTCGGGCCTCTAAATAATAATAGAGGTATGGAAAATATAGCAGAATTCAGATGCTACAATCAACAAAACACCCACACTCAAAACCATTGGTATATTTGATTGAAACATCAACAGATTCACAGTCTCGATCTCTTTCAAGGTAAATTCAGGGAGAGTCTCCTGATTTCAGATTCAGAACCACATGAAGAGAACATTTGTCACCCAAATACTGCAAACATGAGTATATGAGCCACAACTCCCTGCTTATGATCTATACAGTTCTCAGGAAATTAGTAACAAAGACTCTCAAGGATATGAAATGTTGGGTGTTAAATAGGAAACCATTCATAGTACTTCAGGCACTTTGTGTTCTACAAATATTCTGTAAATTTGACCAGAAAATCTCTCTAAAATTAAGTACTATAAATATTCTCACACAGGGTATAACAAGGTTGATGAGCCAATACTTATGAGTGTCTTGATACATTACTGATGAGTTTACCGCCCAAAATGTTAAAGAGACAAACTGAGATGACATTCTTAGTGGGCTATAAGTCTGACGGCACAAATGTGTGGGCTGGTCTCGACTATAGCAAATGGAAAGGCTTTTATTCTACCATTGAAGTTAGGTAGAAGGGAGGAAATGGCAGTGAACAACGAAAGGGAGATTATTGCTACCGAAAGTGGTAGGGTAACAGGGAAGCAAATTTATGACATTATATAAGAGTTGCTTTAGGAGGGGATATTCAATAAGACCACAATATCATTCCCAAACTTCAGTAACCATCAGTATGGTCTGGTCATTAACTAACTCCAGTAACATTACACTTCCTAATCTGGTACCTCACAGGTATCAAAATAAAAGGTTTGATCACTTGGGTCATATCAGGTATAGGACAAATGGCACAAGACTGGAGCATCCTATAACATACCATGTGCTCCACATACTCTGAAGAACTGATTAGCAACCCATTGCTGATGACCAATCAAGAGAATCAATTATGGAATAAGAATGATGCATCACATACAAGATGCATGCGTGATGTCTCATATTCCCCAAATACCAATCTCCTGCTCCCAACCCAACAAAGGAAAATACAAAACCACAGTAATTCATATTTCTTTCAGCCACTTAGTTAATGTATAGGTATCAGTCAGAATATAAGACAACTCAAAAACACCGACTCAAATTCCGTGTGCTTGCAGTGAAAGAATAAGTTTGTCAATGAGATTATGATGGGTTTAGAATTCTGATGCATAACAGCATAACTATTACTGTCACCCAAACTGATCCTTCTCACTGGATTAAGTGGCTTCTGAACAAACGAACTGTTAAGTGGCTTTCACAACAACACAATTCCAAAACAACTGAAAACTAGTAGGTACAGAGTTTTCGTACCCCCTAACTGAGACGCAGTCAAGATCAAAACCAAAAACATAGGAAAATGAATATGAAATCTCTTATTACAAATACAAATAAACAGATAAAGGAGGAAAAATTCAACAGCACAATGTATTATCCTTAGCCACCAAGAAGAAACAAAATGTATTCATATTTAGTACGAACTGCTTCTCATGAACCTAATTCAACTGAACAAGCAACTCCAGAGACAATTCCATCACATAACTATCAAATAAACGGACTAAACCCTCACTCCAAAGCTACCATTTCGTCCAACACAATGTCCCAATAAAACAAGAACCAGTAAAACCCTAGAAACGAATGCATGCAAATGAAAAAATAAGGAAACTAGAAAAAAAAAATTACCTCAAGCTCGAAAGACGATCATCAGACGAGAAAAAAATTGAGTTCAGCAGGAAATTCGAATTCTTGACAATTAAGATTCGGAATTTAGATCACAGATCCGATTGAATCAGAACAAACATAATTTTTTATATGAATCTGTCTAAAAAATGAAAAAATAATGGTTGATTGAAACCCTCGCATCATATACTTTGGGAAATACGAAAAGGGGAAAAGGGGTAACGAAGAATTGCAGTGACGGAGGGAAGGAAACCATATCCAGACATCACTAATTTACAGAATTGTCCCTGCGTTTCATTCTGTTTGCTTAATTAATTTTTCAGATCGCATGAGTGCTTGGCGCGTGTAAAGAGGACTACCTCTTGGACGGGTGTACTAACTGTGCAGGGGTGTCGACAACGTAGGTTAACTGGCGAATGGCTGAGTCTGGCGACTGGTCTTTTCTTACTGAACCGGTATGATTTGGTTGACCCAGAACTGATGCCACGCAACCGGGTCAGGAAAAAGGCTGGTTGCTATGGGTAAAGGGATCAAAATTCTCTGTTTTTCTCATCCATGTTTTTCCTTGTTTTGCTACCTGCAGAACACGACACGTGGACAACAGAAGATCCAACAGTCAAGGTTGGGTGAGGATTATTACATCCAGTGCGTTGGTCTTAAAGTTGTCCACGTGTCGTGTTCTGCAGGTAGCAAAACAAGGAAAAACATGGATGAGAAAAACAGAGGATTATTTTCCTGAGTAAAGAGCCCGGAGGGGTTGTCAGGGGTGTTGGGAGTTTACACGTTAAACACACTACATGACCATGAATTGAGAACTTTGAAAGTTTTGGAGTATCAAGAAATTCATAATGAATCAACATGGCTTCCATTGTGTGGATAGGATCACAATTGTTATAGGGTAAGTGTTTTTTGTCCGAGAGTGGCTCATGCGCCTAGACTAACTAAGGATGTGAATTTAAAATTGAAATCATTTTCGAAATCATTTTGAATTGTTCACATCGAAATCGTAAACTATTTATTAAATGGTTCGATTTTGATTTAAAGTTTAAACCCATAGTAAACCATTTAAATAAACTGTTAAACCGATTAACATATGCGTAGTAGTTTAAATTATTCGATCTTAATTTTACATACATTTCAATAAAAATAAGTTTACATTAAATAAACAACTATTGAAAAGAAACATATAAAAATAAATAATTCAATTCAATGTTACAATTAACATCCATTTCGATGAATTTTTTAAAGGTAAGAAATTTTTTTTTTTTAATGAGAATGAAAAAGGCTAGAAACAAGAGTACATCTATCTCCAGGGGGTAATATGCATCATTTCCTTCTGTGTGAGAGTTTGGAAGGCGAGATCAGAGACTGAGCTTACAATGTCTATATTTGGCTTGAAACAAAATATTAGATGTTGCCAATGTAAACATCCAAAAATAATGGTGCCACACTAAATGGCCAAAAAGTGGAGGAGAGATCAAAAGTTAGTTTTGACAAAAACGTAGTATTGCTCCAAACTCCCTCTACTTCCCAATTTCTATCTAAGGCAATCTTGAGCCCGGATAGCTGAGCCCTCGCGCATTCCTCATAAATGTCTTCTGTCATTGTATAATCAGTTGTTAGTAAGAGACAATAACCATTATAGATAAAACGCACAACCCATCCTATAGTCGATTGATTGGTATGGATAGCACAAATCATAACAAGTTTGTGGAGCAAGGAGATGTTGCATTGTATGATCGACCCAATTGGTTTAAATTCCTCCATTTAGATGCAGTGGCTTAGTATACCAGTTAGCCCACCATGAGGCATGCTTGGTAATTTGATGTGGATTGAGTTTCCAAGCAGAGAATAAAATTTTATTTCTATTGTACCAAATGAAATAGCAAAACATAATAAATGTTGAAAACAAAAGCTTAAGGTCCTTCCCTTTAAGGTGCATTTGATTAAAAAAGTACATGATGAGGGAATGAAATGATGAACCCGCAAAGGCTGAAGTTTGCAACCCAGAGAGTTTGCCGCCCATATATGCTTGGTAATCTCACAAGAAAGGAAGAGATGCCATAGGGTTTCATTGTAGGTCTTGCACAAGGCACAGGATGTGTCCACAGGAGTCCACTGTCCAATGATATTTGTTGTCGGAAGGCCATTGTGCAATAGTCGCCAAAAGAAAAACTTAAATTTGGGGTGGATATGGAGTTTCCACAAGAATCGCCACCAGTGTGAGCAAAGAAAGGAGCAAGAACACCTAGGGATGAACCGGTACAAAAGATAACGAGAGTGTAATTTGAACCAAGATATGCACAAGCCAAGCAACACACAGTAGAATGTAGAAAGGAAAATGACAAAATCAGGGGTAGAGCAAGATACATTTATCCGTTCCCTTAGTGAATGCTCCAAAACACCACCATGGCTCGTACCATCCCCAGAGTCGAAAAGATCAGGATTGTCAACTCGGTAGGGGAGGGGGGCCTCCTCAGCTTCCTTCACTCAAATCACATCCTTGATTTTCTGGAGGAGATCATGGGGGTTGGTTGTTTGAGCCAGGGACCTCTGGAGAAGGCCAATGATTTCCTCGGAATCAACAGAATTGGATGCAGAGCTCGTTTTACGTTTGAATGGTAAGGTTGCATGTGGCACAAGAGGATGAGTTAGAGTCTCGAACTGGGCTTGTTGAAGACCAAGGGAGGAATAGGAGTCAACCCGAAAGTTTTATTGGTGTATGGTGATGTTCTTAGAGCGGTGAAAGCGGAAGAAAGGGATATCTTCACAGTGAAGGTTTGGTTCCAAAGGCATTAAGCTCGGGGTGGGGTAGGGGTGCAATGAACTGCATCAGTGGCAACCGGAGTAATGCATGGGGTATCCATAAACTGGAATCCAGAAGACCCGCCCACATCAAGAACCTCAAGGAAGAGGCTCGAAGTTGATGTCAGAAGTACTTGGGGATAAGGGAGAGCTTCAGGCAGCTATTCCAGAGGACAGAGAGCTATGGAATCAAAGATGTCATCAACAGAGGCGAGGGACGAGACAAAAATGAAAGCCACAAAGGTGGCAATAGGTTCCAAAGCTAGCGATGGGGGAGGAATAGAGGGGGGTGGGATGAGAATGGAGGGGTGGGGATGGTGGTGGGATGAGAGAAAAAGGAGGGAGAGGTTGCGGCTCAACACCGCAAAAAGAAGGCAAGGGAGCAGGGGAGACAATAAGGGATATTGAAGGGGGAAGGGTATTACTTAGTGGAGTCACCCGAGTGCCATTGATCATCAGAGGCGTAACAGTTGCTTAAGAGAAAGTCATAGGAGCGAGCAGAGCTTCTTTGGAGGTGCACTTCAAGCTATTGCATGACTGAGTCAGATGGGTGATTTTGTTGCAATATGAGCAAAAGGTAAACAATTCAATCTGACTGGGAAGATCTCATCTTTGGCATTGTGGATGTGCGAAGTAAGGCAGACTACTTTGCTTTTTCTTGAAGGAGATTTTGACACGGTCTGTACCAGGGACCAAACCTAGCGAGATAAAGTTGAGATTAATCTGGATCATGCTCCCCACACCAGAACAATAGCTTTGATGGAGACTGGATTGAAGCAGTATGAAGGAATATCCAACACATGAACCACAAAGGGACGCAGTCAAGTTCATCGATGGAGTTTTCAGGATCCAACTCAAAAACCCCCAGTTGGAGCAAGTCCCCAGTGAACCACCATGGAGCCAGCGTAAGCATCCGATTCCTTTCTTCCTCCGAGGAGAACTCCGCATAGAAAAAGCCTTTCTCAAAGCACACGATGAATTTTGCACCCATCGGAGGCCACAGGTCGAAGAGTAAGCTGTAGAGTTGATCACGACGAGGTTTGGGAAGGCCAACAAAGGCACCGAAAAGGGTAATAGGGGATGTGGTGCAGTGTCGAGTGAGAGGGTCTTCTTTAGAGAGTCCAGGTAGACAGATACCTTAAACTGATCGTGCCAAAGAAGCGTAGGTTCGAGGACGGTTGGAGAATGCAGAGGGATTATAAGAAGATGGGAGAATAGAGATGAAGACTGGGCGAATAGCAGGTTGGGTAGAAAGTGGCTTTTGTGGTCCATCGAGAAGCAGCTAGAGTAAGAAAAAGGAGACAGGAAAGAAAGGGATAGAGAAAGTGGGAAGAAGAGGAAAAGGGATTAACAATTCTCAAAGCATCAAGTTCGTGCCACGTACTTGATAGGAGCCCTTATCAAGAAGGCAAAACGAGGATGAGAAAGAGATCATCAGGGCACTGAGCAGAGCCACGTTGGTTGGAGCAGTCACTCTACGGAGCCAAGAAGGAAGAAAAGAAAGGAAGAAAGATCACCATCGTTGGATGGGAAAAGTAAGAGAGAGAGAGAGAGAGAGAGAGAATTAAGGGGTGGGTGTGAGGAGTTACAACACATCGCGTGGACTCAGAGCTTTGTTGTTTTTAAAGGTAAGAAGTTGTTTGGATAAGAAAATAAAAAACATAAGGAAACTGTTTAAATCAAAACAATTTATAAATGATTTTCAGTTTTAATATGTTAAACTGTTTATTAAATTATTCAATTTTTGTTTTACTTAACAAATCTTGCATCGACCTGTCTATATCGAAACCGACCAGATTAACACCCTTGCCCATACACAAAGGTTTGCACCCCAAAAGGCCATGGTGGTCATTGTGCACCCTTGTGTTTGTGGCATAGAGGTTGCTCTTGAACAGAAAACTCTATCCCATTGTTGTAATACGACAACATGTCTTCTATTAGCTTCGGGTAAAAATAGATTGACCATGGTATTCCCTTGAATCTAATAAAGGTTATTGTGTTACATTGATCACACACTTCCAATTTTTTAGATAAATCCAAAGGCTTCAACAAAATATAGGGAAAAAGAAGCCTAAAAAGCAGTGTGGCTCCTACACTAGATACAAAGCGTGGCTCCTCTCTCATCATTATTGTATTATAAAATGAAAAATAATGCTACCTGTTGGCAATGATTAAAGTATCGTTATTGGTCGTCGTATCGATCGGTCAAAATTAAGATAAAAATTGGAGGGTATTGTATATATCGGAGATACGCTAAAGATATACACATAAATGGATAGGAAATACTTTTTTATACACTTTTGCATAAAAAATTTGTTAAAAAAAAAAGCTATTTGTAACATGTATTATGTATAAACACTAAATTGAAGGTATCGTACTAAGAATTCAATGTTTGTAGTTGTCCAATAAATGTAAAATTTTTGTTCCCAACCTTGATTTCCACTTTAGTTATAGAGAAATATAGATGGCAACAACTTTGAAACAAAAACCCCTAAAAAATCATGTTTTTCTAAAAAATGACCCAACTTGGCCATTATATGATTGTAGCGCACTATATCGTATCGGTATGTATCGATCGATATATACTAATACATACTGAAATGTACATTTCACTTGATTTTATTTTTTCCATAGAGTATAGGTATGTATCAGTGTGTATCGTATCATATCGATGTGTATCAATGGTGTATCAATGTGTATCGTAGGATACATATCGATACGAAAGGGTTTTAAAAATTTTGGTGTGTATCGCAATAGTAAGGGCTGATACAGATACGTATCGACCAATACGATACAATATGTATCGATACTTAAAACCATGCCTGTTGGTGCAATTACACACCTGAACACAGCGGGTGTGGAAAGACTATGCCGCCCTCATGCTGAAGAAGCTCCCTCACACCCTCCCATTGGGCCATGCTCTGGAGTGTACCTATGCTAGCAAGGTAGCGTTCTCTTGCCCATTATAAAAACAAAAAGGGAGAGGATTCCTAAAATGCAATGTAACTTCTGCACTTGCATGTGGAGTGATAGAACCACACATAGAAGCATCAATAGTGGTAGGAATTCTATTTTTTATGGGAGGTGGGTGGTCATTTGACCCTCCTTATATCTAGGTGTAGAGGCCATGCTACCTTCTAGGCTTATTTTTTTCCCAAACAAAAATAAGGGACAATTTTGGGTGCGAAGGGTGCGCTAGCATTTCCCACTATCTTTTTCTTTCCTCTCTCATATGAAATGACATATTTGCCCAGAAGAGAGAGAGGTAGTGGAAGGTGCCAGTGCACCCTTCGCTCATGAGAGAACGCTCCTCTGATTCTCTGAAAACAAAATTCACTCTTAAGGGCAAGATAACTCTACCTTACTAGCATAGGTAAACGCCAACGTATGAGCCAATGGGAAGGCTCACAAAAGCATCTTCAGTCTTTCTGCACATGCTATGTCTTGACGTGCACCTGCGCAACCACAATGGGTAGCATTGTTTTTTCCAACCAAGGCTACGTTTGGTAGTCATTTAGTTCCAAAAACGACGTTTCGTATAAGAAATATAATATTTAGTTTATGTGTCAAAATGTTGTTTTAAAACAAAAAATGGTATTTAGTGAACCTATTTCAAGCACGATTACCCTAGTTGTTCACCTTCTTTTTTTTTTTTTTTTTTTTGATTTGGAACGAAACCGAAATGATAGAATAAGGTTTCGTCATTCCATCACTTTGTGTTTCTAACGTTTTTCCCCCCTTTTTCATTTAAAAAGAAAAGAAAAGATAAAAAAAAAAAAAAAAAACTGAAAACCACTAAGTTGACACCAAACACTTTATTCCATTTTTTTGTTCCCATAGAACAGAAAAAATGTCAAAAATGTTTTTTTTGGATAACTACCAAACGCAACTTAATAATTTCCCTATGTTCCAGAGTCCCTAAGGGCCCGTTTGATTTTATTTCTCTCGTTTTTGTGTCTAGAAACATCAGAAACGGATTTTTCCGTTTGTGTGCTAAGAAACGATTTTTTGAATTGAAAAAAGGTGTTTGATTTTTTTGTTTCTCAAAACATTTTCAACAGTGTAGTCGAGTTTAAGACATAAGTGATGGCACGACATTGTAGGAATGCAACTCAGAAGTGAAGGCATCACTTTGGAGTTGTAGGTATGCTTCATAAAGATGAGCTTTAGAAGGATGAAGGCAATCCAAAACTGTGAGTTCACACGACAAGTTGGAATTGCCGCATCTGGATAGCAAAAAGTTTCAACAATGGATTGAGGTTTGAGTAGGTCGAGTGAACTATCGGGTATTTTTCTGTTTCTGAGCATAGAAAAATGGAAAAAAACGTTTCTGAAAACAAAATCAAACGGGACCTAAGATTCTAGTTCGCAGCTCGACCATTTGGCCGGAATGGTCCAAGCTCCAGTCTGGTTTTTAATACTTTTGAGAGGATACTAATCCGACGCTTGGCAGCTCGTATGCACCAAACTACCTGTAGTCTCATAACCAAAAAAAAAAAAAAAAAAACTACCTGTAGTCTCACACACAATACACGCCGACCCCGACAAAAACGACGCCTAAACACCATTTCACTTGCCGTCGTTGCGGAGACACGACACAGAGAGAGAGAGATCAATGATGAGTGGGATTTCGGCTCCGCCACCTACCCTTTCTCCTTCTCAACTGAAAATGAAAAGTAACAGTTGTGTTTCTCCCTCTACTTCTTCTGTTGCTTACTGCGTTTGTTCTCGACGCCCTTTTTATTCTTCAGAATCTGAATTCAAGAGCATTAGCCTCAGAGCAGGGTTCCCCAAGCTCAGTTTACAGTGTCGCAGCCGCAGATCTGGAGCTCCTGAGCCAGGTGAATTACGCAAATGAGTTTTTTCTGCTTTCTAAATTTCATTTTTTGTTAAGATATTCTACTTATTGGATTGGATTGACTTCTTGTTTCTGCGATTACGCGGTGAATGTATCACATAAGAGTGTTAGTGGGGCTTCATGGATCTCTTGGTATATAAATTTCATATTTCTGCTGCGAAAGAAGAGTTGGTTTGATGTGTGAAACGAGTTTCTTTTATTTTCCATTCTTCCGGGTTGATCGTGAGCTTCTATTTGTTAATCTTGTTTTGTTGAATTTCCAGATTCTTTGATTGCATTTCCTTGTCTGACTTTGAGATATCGGTTCTCTAAAGTTAGTTCTACCCCTCCCCCTTCTATATATAGATAACATTGAATCAAAAGTAATCAACTTAATTTTGATGGATTTTTCCCCTTATCAAATCTGGTACCGATTGATGCTGGTGGGTTACTTAGTAATTGGTGCGGTCTTATATGCCATTTCTGATCCCACAAGTGTTTGAGACTGTGTGAGGAGGAACTTTGCCATTTCCCTTTGAATATATTAGACTTGTGGTTGAGGGCTAATATCATTCTGTTATGAGTATTATTGCCGAGATTGAGATTGCCTTGTGTCTTTTTGTGCCTTTGGAGTTAGCTGCTTTTCTGGATAGGTTTAATCCTTGGTTATGGATGCCTAGTATGCTTGACATGTTGACTGCAACTAAAAGCAAATTTGTTAGAGAGAAATTATATGCTGGGAGTGATTTACCATAGCAAATCTCATCATCTCCTCTTGTTTTTAGTTTTGGGTATCAGGTTTGTCTCATGTTTCTCAGATAGAGTTCATAGGAAACTTGGCATCATATTGCTTCTTGTTCCCTGCAATTTTTTTTGGGTCCTTGATTGTGGAGAGAGTTTTTTTTTTTTTGGGGGGGGGTGTGGGGGGTTTAGGGTGAGAAGAAGAGTACTGGACGACGAAAGAGATGGAGCCTTCATATTTGATATGCATTTGAAAATTAATGAAAATTGAAAGAACCATCAATGACTTTCAGGCATAAAGGAAAAATTGATCTAAAGGATTTGGTCACTGGGGAATGTCATGGCAATGCCTTTGGGTAGCAATTTTCCATTGTATTAGTTGCAGTCTTTATTCTTGTCTATTGTATACTCTCCCCTTTGCTATTTTTATGGAGTAGTACTTTTTTATTGTATTTCCTCTTTTTACTGAATTTTTTATGTATTATCACTAATAGAAAAAGAACATGTTTCCTGAGAAACTTATCTTTCCTCCATTGTTCTTGAAATGGATGTAATCTAATGCTGATGGGGAATTGGTGTCACCTCCAGTGGGCTGGTGGTGTTGATGCCAATACTGATAAAAAAAATATGAATGTGAATTTAGCAGCTACAACCTGAGGAAACCGTCCTTGTAGATTTCCTTGACTTCCATTATATTGCTGTTGTGAGTTCCTTATTCATGGGAGAATTGTTTGCTACGACCTATATTCTCGCCTTATAAGGTTGAGATAGAGTTTATGATATCCACTCACCCCACTCCTCGTTCCTTCTCATTATGAAATGCCATTTGACTCTTTTATAGTTGAAACAATATGTTACTCTTACTCTTACTATTTACTGTGATGATTTCTTTTTCCATCCATATTGTCCAAACACATGCAAATGATGTGTAACTTTAGTCACACTACGATGGATAACGATATGGTGAAAATTGAGAAAAGAGAGATACCACAAAGTGACTATTTTAGATATATAAATAATGTGACATAGAGGATGATGTTTCACAGTGAATTAAAGTGGGATGGATGAAGTGGAGAAGTGCGACGAGAGTGTTATGTGACCAACATATTCCTTTAAAGATTAAAAGAAAATTCTATAGAACTGTTGTATGACTGGCTATGATGTTTGAGGTGAAATGTTGGGTAGTTAAGAAGTTTCATATAGAGAGGCTATGTGTAGTAGAGATAATGATGTTAAGATGGATGCGCAACAATGCTAAGAAGGATAAGGTAATGAATAAACGTATTAGAACTTATTTGGGAGTTGCTGCGATCAATGACAAGTATCGATAAAGTCGCTTAAAGTGGTAAGACCATGTTCAACAGAGGCTTGGGGATGCCCCAATAGAGAGGAGTGATTTGATTTTGATTGAAGGAACTAAAAGAGCTAGGGGCGGGCCTAGAATGACCATAAAAGAAGTAGTGAGGAATGACGTGCATAATCTAGGTCTTGTCCCAAGTATGGCCTTAGATGGAGCCGATTGGAAGGTAAGGATCCATGTAGCCGATCCCATTTAGCTGAGATTTTCATGACTTGCTGATGCTGTGCTTCTTTCTATTTACTTTCATTTCTTCTCTTTGTTTTGCACGGATCCATGTAGCGTTAAGTTGGAACAAGGCTGAGTTTTTTGTTATTGTTTGTTATTGTTGTCCAGATGTGTGTAAGGTTGTATTAGGATACTATTGTTGTAGAAGTTATTGGGTTGGTACTATAAAAAGGAGGAAGCTAGTGGCACCTAAGATACATTTTGTGCTTCATGCCCTAAATTTTTTCAAATATATTAATTCTATTTTCTATTATTTTCATAATCAATGTTGTTTTCTATCAGGCTAATGTTTCTCTTTTTTATTTTTCTGATTTTTTGTTCTTCAAATTCATCATTGTTTAGTTGCAAGAACTAAGACTCTCTAACAAATATTTGTTGGTTAGGGCAGGGCTTTTTATACTTCTCTGGGAGCAGTTTTTTAAGATCGGATTTAATCACATAATATATTAATGAATTAGATGAGGTTCATATTTGCACGCATCTGGGATAAGGCTTTGTTGTTGTTGTTGTTGTTGTTGTTGTTGTTGTTGTTGTATGAGGTTCTTATTAAAGCTCAGTTTCTCGAAAGAGGAAATGATTTATAATGTCAATCCTTGGTTTAAGTTAAGTAACCCGTTAAGTATGTCAGGTACAAATGGTTTAGGTTCACATTTCCCGATTAATTGTTTTGATCCTTTAATTTTATTGTTATTTTGATACTCAGGCGGCTGCTGTGCCACATGCTCAAGAAATTTCCACTTGCCGCCTGTGGCACATGTTTAAGTAAACTTTAGGTGCCTGCTGTGGTGAATTCTTCTCCCTTCCAGCCTTACCCTCTTCTACCCAATATACAGTGCCAATCAACCTTAGATGTGGCATTCTTTAGGTATTGTATGATGTGCGTATGTGTTTACTTACGTATTCATGTTTCATCATCCATGCCTGTCATGTGTTGCTTGTGTACTTTGGAGGCTATGTACTTTTCATTTTTTTTCTTTTTGGGTTGGGGGTGGGGAGGGGAGGCATGATGTTCAGTTGTGTTTTCTTACAAGTTCATGTTCCAATAGCCATGCGTGTCTTGGGATGATGTTCGTAATTGCCTGCTGGTTGCAGCTTCCTGTCTTTTCTGTCGATGATGTGGTTGATTTTGCCCAACAAAAAAGATTTAGCAAGAATTTTTGTCATGTATGCTGCTGCTTATGTTGTTTTTGATGATGTTAGGATTTGTATCTTGCAGGTGATAATGATAACAGGACCATTCTAGATGCCTTTTTCTTAGGCAAGGCTGTGGCTGAAGCAATTAATCGACGCATAGAATCTACAGTTGGGGAGTTGTTGAGTGCAGTTGGCAATCTGCAAGCTGAGCAACAAAAGCAAGTCCAAGAATTCCAGGTAACTCACATCCAATTTCTGAATAGCTTCTGCATTCTTAGTTCCATTGTTATTTGTCGATGCTCCTGTGATATGTGGACATGAACATGGTTATATGTCAATAGACAGTTTCTAACAAGGAAACTTGCCAAAATTTGGAAACGGAAAAACTGGACATGTGTGTTTGATTTCTGGATGTAACCACTCAGAAGAGGAAAATGCTGAAAATCAGTCATACTCTTTACCTCTCTAGTGAATAGTAAAGCATTTAGAAATTTCTGCTGTTTTAATACGCAGTTGAATATGATTGAACTTTAAAGGAAACAAATTAACTGCCTATGATACTTGATAAAACATGAAATGGGGGATCCTCACTCGTCATCTTTCTATTGGGCATTACTGAGTGCTACCAAATTACATATGGCTAATTTTTTTTTTTTATAAGAACATATAGCTAATGTAACACAGTGATGCAGGAGGAAGTGTTGGAGAGAGCAAAGCAGGCAAAGGAGAAAGCGGCACATGAAGCCATGGAAGCCCAAGGGATTTTTACCAATTCTACCACAGCAGCGACATCGGTATCCACTGATGCGACCACATTCATTTCACCTTCATCATCTGATTGAACCTCCACAACAATTGGAGAGAATTCAGCTGACAGAGATCTTCTTATTGGGATGTTAAATGATGGTAGAATTATCCCTCCATGGTTGTGTTACGATATTCGTCTGATCCATTCTATTTGGATTGGAGCATAATACTTGTCATCATTGAAAAAGGGAATATGTATCCATTTCTAACAAATAGGTGTAACATATGCCTTTTAAACCTTGATAAAACATTAAATTCCAGAGTTTAGTTGGGAATTTACATACACCATTAGCCTAGAAAATGAAGATAAGTGCTGTGAATCAGTGATGCTGGTCCAATAATTGTCAAGTTTGGGCCAATCAGAATTTAAGGAGCATCCTATATAGATTCATAAGTAATTTACATCCCTCTTCCCTGTACGTTGCTCTTATTACATTCCCTTCTCCTGTGTTTTAAAAAATTACACTTACCTCCCTGTTGCTCTTATTACATTCCCTTCTCCTGTGTTTTAAAAAATTACACTTATCTCCCTGTTAGCTGATGTTGTTAGTGTGGTGTTAGTTTTCAATCATAAAAGACGATTTTAACCTTTTGTAGTTTAACAACCATTTAAATACCTATTTTACCCTATATTTCTTCTCAAACCATTTTTTCCCATCTGAGTGAGGTATTCACCATCTCCAGTGAATTGGTGATCAGGTGATGGTTGCAAGCGACGTTAACAGGCGACGATTGTAGGTGATAGACAAATATATTGAAGCCAGAACTCCCATCGACATGGTTTAAGGGCTGGTGGGTCTTGAGCTGACCGGATGGGCATGAAAATGGATTCCCTGGGGTCGGACTGCAATTCCATCAAAAGATTGAAGAGGGGCTTCCTTGATCAAGTGCTCTGTTTTACTTTCCTAAAGGCCAATGAAGGAACTGGTTCAATTAATTAGGAAGTCATGTAATTATTCATATAACATGAAAAAAAAAAAAAATTTCTTATAGCTTTTAATTTGAAATCATAGCAACTAACAACGCACTAACAATTGATACCAAAGACTAGCATCAAACTCAATAAGAACCTGAAAATTCTATATGTTTAAAATGACAAAGAAACAGTAACATATTTACCAAACTATCGAATCACAGTTACCCTAGTTCATACCAAACTGCAAACAATCGTTCTGCATCCAAGAATTGCAACTAAATGCTCCAATTGCCAACACAGACTTCCACGAAATCCCAAAATCGAATCTCACTTGCCCTATTCATACCAAAGATGAAGAAATAACAGGTTCCCTTCCACTCCCAAAGTTCCTTAAAACAATAGAAACCCAATTGGAATCGGAGCTTAAAATAGAAAAACATCAATACCCACAAACAAATTAAAACCACGAAATCCTCAAACAGCAAATCCTCAAGCCTCTCAAAATTACACCCAAAATTTCAAATTAAAACCACGAAATCTGCTAAAACCACTCTTACAAAAAAAAAAAAAAAAAAAAAAAAAATCAACCTTTGCAAGAATTACATAAATTCAGTTTCGAATCTAAAGAAAGATCAAGACACTGTAGGAAAGACAAAACCCTAAATAGAGCAAAGTACAATGTGTCTCTACGGAAAGCCACTCATTCTACAATTATTTCGTCTACTTAGGCCTGAGTTTGATTCCTTGGATTAAGATGCCAGACTTCCAGTGTCCTCCCCTCACCTCCATCAAGCTCATCACTACCTCCCCACTGTCTCCACTATCATTGAAAATGTAACCCATCTCCTCTCTCCAGAACCTCTCCAGTCTGCTCCCTTGCAGGTCGGTGTTGCCGTCCTTTGCTTCCATTGGGTCAAAGCAGTGTGTGAGCGCCATGTACCCCCTCCTCCCATAAATTTCCAACACTTCCACTGGTATACGGTCAAGCCCATTACCTTTCACAAATTTGATCATATTATAAGCTTTATAATTTGCAATTGACCAAAAGAATCCTGTCTACTTGTCTACTTGTGCAGTATGCAAACCAATGGGGGAGGTCAGATGGAGGCATCCAAGTGGAGAGAAGACAGCAGTCTTTTCGTGCCCTCCTTTATCTGAGCGTAGAGGTGGGCAAATGGACAGGGATCTGCTCTCCCTTGTAATTTGTAATTACACACAGATGAGCTCTGCTACCTCTTAGAATCTTAAACATGAAGGCATGAAGCATATGAATTGTCAGTAAACATACAATACAAGATCCAAGGAAGGAAAACATAGAAGGGCAGGTGGAGAGAAATAAGGCCTTGGGCACTATCTCCCCTAAGGATAGAAATCCCTCTTGCTCCCATCAAACTTCTTCCCACTTTATCTGTCAGAAGACTAGCTCATAACAAACAGAGGTTCTGGCCTGTTCCATTTTTCTTTTAGTTTTGCTTTATTACAAGCAAACTCTAAACTCTGTCTCTCTAGTTGTGAGACATGAGATATGATATGGGTGTTGATTGAGCAATGATCTAGTCTACACATCTAAATAGAAAACTGAACTGCGACAATTTGTAAATAGCAGAAACAAATTGTTTTAACTCTGCAACTGCAAAGCTTCATCATCTTCAATCTTCAAAGTCAGTGGTACATTTGCACTCATTGATCTATTAATTTGCTGTATACGTCTTTGTAAAGCATTGATGAAAGGGCTGAAATCAAAGTTCTCTTAATGAACTGATAAATGGAACTGGTTTGCATGAAATTGAAATGTGTGGGTATGCTAACATATAAAAGAAGAGAAGGTCAATCACAAATTAAAATGACATTCATCGCACAAAAATCATGAGAGGCAGCTAGGATCCAACGGTGGGGTGCATGGCGGGGTCCTCCCAGGTTGAATCTCACTGCCAATCACCGCAGAGGATTTGAACTCAACATCCATCCCTTCCAACTTGTGAAAGCAGAAAATCTTTAGTCTAAGCTTTTTCTTCTCCAATTTTATTTCACTCAAGCTTTCGAGTATTTTCACCAAATCGGGTAGCAGGAAAATGATTGGCCATTTTTTTTTTTGGATTCATTTTAATTGCTCATTTGGATCACCTAACATGTAGAACACTAACACACTAAAAAAACTCAATTTTTTACAATGTTGTGAAATTTATACTAGTATCTTTAGAAATGGTTCTTAATGTATCCCTTAAAAATTCAAAATAAAAATGAGAAAAGTTTTTAAGTTTTCTGTCTAAGAACAGTCTCTGTGCCCTAGATTATTGGTGCGCAATAATCACCGTGCCCTCTTAGGGGCCAGAGCCCCAATGTCTAGGAGCCGATTTCAGACAGAAAACACTTCCCAAAAAAACATTAAATATTTAAATGACATATTTACCTCTTGTATTCATCTACAATGCTTATGCTAAGTATAAAGTAGAGGTATTGTGAGTGAGGTTAGAATCAAACAGGCTGTTTCTCTCTGGGCCTGAGCTCAATGCCTTGGATGATGAGACCAGACTTACAGGTACCACCCTTGACCTCCATGAGACTCATCACTACCTCCCCATCCTCACCTCTTTCGTTGAAGAACTCACCCATCTCTATCTCCATCCACCCATCCTCTCTCTCCTTGGGTCCCTCTGGTGGTGGATCCGCCACTGCTTCTTCTGAGCTCGACGCGTTTCTGGACCTCAGGCTCCGTGGAAACAACTGAAGTGTTCCCATGTTAACTCTACGCTGCATCGCCCGTCTCCTTGTCCTTCCATTATTCGAATGGACAGGCCACCCAGGATTCAACGAGACAGATTTCACTTCTCCCTCTTCAGCACCACCAGTACCACTAGCCAATTTGACTGAGACTTCTGCAAGTGGCTCGAATCCATAGGCCCTGTTTGTGAACTTCAGTACCAGGTAAGCTCCGTACGTTGTGTTTGAAGACAGCAGTCGTGTCTCTATTTTGCCATGAATTTCGAGCCACCACACACACAAGAGCTCAGCCACCTCTGAAAACCTGTAACATATGCGAAGATGAATCATGACTTTTAGAGAGAGAGAGAGAGAGAAAGAGAGAGCGAGAAAGACCTGGATTACCTGGATTCAGGGTGGGGTATCCATTTCCAATACTCTGGGGAGGAACCCCAGGTAATGGTAAGCTCTGTTGCTCCAATCATATAACACTTCTTCCCACTGCATTTCTCCAATGCGAATGTCTGCATTAAGATAAACATTGGCGTCTCTAGCTATTCGATCAATCCATTGAAGGAGGGGGGGGGGTGATGCGGTGGTTTTACCTTAGTGCCTCTGTCGATGAGAAGGGGATTATCACAAAGATGGAGAAAGAGCTGCTTCTTAGAAGAGAAAGTCGGCAGAGACGGAGAAACCGATGATGAGGAGAGGATCTGGTGGATATTGGAAGGTAAGAACTTTTCCCACACCGAGTCAGAATTGGCCGCCGATCGAAAAACTGGAGAGACAGTCGAGGACCTGCATACATCTCGAGGAGTTGTGAGGGATAGAATGTTGGAAATACAACCTTCAGGGAGGAGGTACAGATCGAAGGCACTCCCTTGTTCCATTTCTCCCTCCTTCTTATTGCTCATCGCTGTCTGTCTGGATCGCTCCCTTGTGTCCTCTGAAAGTAGATTTTTTTTTTTTGGTGAGGGAAAGTAGAAGAATGGCTTCCCCTGAATGTTAGTCGGTTGCACTCTTGATTAAATGTGTAATAATCCCTTCACCATAAGGGCACAAAAAAATAAAAAATAAAAAAATCTGACTTTGGTGACTGGCTGTGTCATTGACGTGTCAATGTGTTATTTTTTAGATGTATCGAAAATTTGTATTCGATCAGTGTTTGTATTCGTTTAAGAGTACTTTTATTCAAAAAAATCCTATTTGAATCTGTCCAAATATTAAATATTAAGAGGATACGAATATGATAATCCTAGTTTTTGACCGATTATTATCCGATTCGTTTAGCTATCCAATGGTAATAAAATATCCGTGTCCATTTATCTGAATCCGTTTCTTCAATTATAAGATTAAATAAATATTAATTTTTATTACATTAATAGTAATGTAGAAATGTATAATATTGATGCATGTTAATTTTTATTTTTTTTAAGAATAATATATACCAATCTAAAGGTTGGATTTAAGAATTAATTTTGTACCAGTTTTCTTGCCCTATTACCTCATCATCCATTTACATTTATTATTTTAAATTAGAAATTATCTTTTTAAATTGTCACATTTTATCTTTACGCCTATATATCTAACATGGGATTCTCCTTATTTCTTCCCTTAAGTGTAACCGTATATGTCAAATATATGAAGTTGATAGAGATTTTTCCTTTACTATCCATACCCGCCGGCTTTCACCTTTCAGTATTCTCTCCAAAGTCTAAAGTGGAAAAGCACAAAAAGGAAAAAAAACATGGTAGAGATTTTTCCTTTACTGTCCATACTCACCGACTTTCACCCTTGAGTATTCTTTCCAAAGTCTAAAGTGGAAACGCACAAAAAGGAAGAAAACATGGCACTCTTTTATGTCATAGACGTGCTCGACGTCTCACCCTCTCTCTCTCTCTCTCTCTCTCTCTCTCTCTCTCTCTCTATTGAATTAATTGTTTGTAGCCTAGTTAGCAATTCGGCCTAATAATAGCGAATTATTCGGCCGAACAGAATTTTTCCAAATTAAATAAAGAATTATGACCGAATCCGAATAAAAAAATAAAAATCGGTAAAAAGCACAATTTTTTCTAATTTGATTTCAAAACGTGAATAATGCGGGTTGAATCGAATTAAACCGAATTATTCGGTCCACTTAAACAGTCTAAAAAAAAAAAAAAACCTATTTCGGTTGTGGGTTTTTTTTTTCATCTTCTTCTCTGTTCTCCCCAAATTTTCGCCTCTTTCTACCCAACTTCTTTCTCCACCTAATTCTTATGTAACAATCGTACGAATCTCCTATTTGTTTCATTTCTTTCTCATAACTTAATCAGTTCATCGGTTCATCCTAAGATAGGGGTGATATGAAGCTCTGATGGATAATTTGAGGTTCTGGGATAGATTCATAAACTTCCGTTTCTTCAAACGTTGCTCAGCTGAAGCCATGAAAATGTGAGTTCAGCAGCTCACGCTTAATCACTCTTCTCTCTTGTCCCTTCTGTGATACTTCGGTCATTTAGTCTTGAGTCTCTTGACTCTTCTCTATTGGTTGCAGGCACACTGTAGATGAAGTCACAAACACAGTTACACAGGTATGTGTTATTTCTTAAACCCCCCCCCCCTTTTTTTGAGTGTTTTGTTCAATCTTTGAATCTGAAATTCTGAAGTCCTCTATTTTCTGGTCACTTCGGTTTTTTGTTCTTTGTCACCGGTCTAGGCCTTCTCACATTGCGAAACCCTAACACTCGATTCAGGTATCAGTCGATCTTCTCTTATGTTGTTGCTTTAATTGTGAAAAATTAGTGTGTCTCAGTGTAATATGGGTCATGTGAACTCAAACAAAAAGGATAGTGAAAATTTTGATGGTCAATTTATTTATTTGTTTTATTGTGGTTGTAATCTTGCTTTCACTGTTTTGGGGCTGAATCTATTTTATGAGTAGAAATTGGATTACAATAACCATTGCATCCACTGCTCAATGACAATTTTTTCCTAGTTTTTTTACTTTATTGTATAGTAATTTGCTCTTTCTAGGTGTACATATCAAGTTAATTACTTAACAAAATAAAACAGATACAATAAATAATAAAAATATTATCCAAATTTTTTGCCCGATTTTTTTTTTTTAAAATGAATAATTCCCGAATCTAGGCAGAAAAATTTAGCAGTTGGAGATGAACACTCGAATAGAGTGCTCAATATGGCAAAAAAATTTTCGTCTCTGATCTCACGGTAGTGGTTCTTGGCGTCATGGAGGGATCGTGGATTTCACTGAAGATGTTGGTTTCGATGTAGAAGGTCTTGCGCAGTTTAGATTCAGAGTCCATTTGTCTAGTCTTTCGAATCTATTGTTGCAAATCTAGTTCACTGATTTCTGATTGTTGTGTTTGAACCCACGCAAAACCTTGCCACTTCATTACCCCCATTCCTTCTTTTTGCTCTGAGGATTGATTTTGTGAGAGTAGGGTCACCATCATCGGCACAAAAATCGGAGATGGCTAGCGGCTGCATCTCTCTCTCTCTCTCTCTCTCCACCTATTCTTTGCAACTATGCAGAAGCCAGAAGGGCCCATTCGAATCGGATAATTTTTGAAAATTTGACAGTTAAGCGAATTCAGAATTGGTTTAGTTTTTACTGTGTGATGGACAATCAAATGGAATATGAATTTTGACTAGACTAGTCGGATTTGAATTCGGACAACAGTATATTCAAACTGAATTCGATCCGTTTACGTCTCTACTTTTCTTACATTTTGGGTACAAAAGATATAAGACACCTTTTTTTTTATTTTTTATTTTTTTTTATATCCCTCTTTAGGGGTGTAAGCTTGGCCTCGAGAGCCCGAACCCACCTTGGATTCGAATCATGTCTAATCCGATTATGAGGGTCAATCAGGTCTAGCTCGACCCAACCCTAGGGTGGGCTTGGGTTGAGACTTAGGCCCAACCCGGCCCGATTTTAACCCCCATTTATTATTGTGTTTAGTAATAGTATTCTCCTTCCCCTAGGCCCACATCATGTATCACCCAAGCATTACACAAGCTGTTTGTATGACTTTAACCTACATCATTTGTTACACTAGCCACATACTTTTACCTATTGAGCTAAGATGATCAAATGGCTAAATTATTTCCCCCCTTTTCTTTATATAGATTGTATTTGTGTCTCCTGTCATGATATAAACCTTAGATACAGTTGAAATCATGAATAATTGGGTCAAATTTTGGTCTATCCAGTTCTTGGGAGATGTGATTCCAGGCGAATAAAATGTCTATCATATAACCAAATTAACAACCTTGCTTGTTGCAAATTTATAGATTAAGTGTGGAAAGGGTGGGCCATAGTCTTAACATCTCTCCACCCCCTTTGGTAAATATAAGCTTAACATTTGTGAATCTTTATAGGAAAAAAAATGTAGGATCAGCTAGGGTCAACTCAGCTTGACCCTAAGCCTTGTAGGGTTTGGCCTCGGCTGAGATTTGGGGACTTAAGATTGGGTTAGGTTTTAAGAAACCCGGCCCAACCCGACCTTGTTTCACACCTATCCTTCTTCATCCTTGTAATGATTAAAAAAAAAAAAATCTTGATAATAAAGTGGGAATGGAATTGGATCCTCACATGTACATATAGGTGAATGTACACCAAACTCATGCTTGTGAAATGTGGAATTTAATATATATATATATATATATTTATAAAATGAATCCAGACTCGATTGGAGTTACTTTATGTCAAAAGTCTAATATTTTTCTTAGAAACAGAGCATTACTTGGTTACATAGACCTGCAACTAAACATAGGTGGGTGTGAAATTATCACTCTGCCCATATGAAATCATAAAATCATATCCTTATTCATTCCACGACAAGTGTTCTGTTTGGCCTCGTATTGGTGCATGGATTCTAAGATCTGTAGTTCATCATAGCCGGAGGAGGGTGACAAAATTGGGTGTCTACATAGTCAGAGCTTGATGATGAAGAGGATAAGGGAAAAAACTGATAGAAATTCTTGGAACCCAAGGATCTAAAGAAAACCCACAGCCAGTTCTAATGAAGTGCCCCTTCAACAAAATAGTGTTTGGTTTGAAAATTGATTTCCAACCCCATGAAACTGTTCAAAGACATAAAGCATGAAAGAAATTTCACGTAGGAAAATGCTTTTGATTTCATAAGCTGACACCAGAAAGATTTTGGTGGAAACAGAAGCTCCTAGGTTTTTTTTGCAGAGAAGAGCTTTATTCATCACAATGCCAAGTTTAATATTGAGCCTTCCAGACTTCTTTGATTTACAGGCAATAGACCAAGCAACAGCGGAAACAAAATTCTTATCTCCATTTGACAAGAAGAAAGATTTACAAGCCTTGTCTATTGCCTTGAGAGTGCCATAGGAAGTTGAGAACAAGACATGCTATTGGGAGAGAGTGGAAAGAGTGGAGTTAGTGAAAGTGAGTCTTCTTGCTAAGCTTAAGATTTTAGATTTCTATGATTGAAGGCGAGTGGTAACTCTATCAAGAAGAGCTTGACAATCTTCTTTTGAAATTTTACCCATTTTGAAAGGCAGACCCAAGTAAGTATCTTTGGAATTTGAATGGTGAATCCCAAATCTCTCAAGCAAAGGGCGTTTGGTAGAAGAACAAACATTGGAACTAAAATGCACTTTGGTTTTATGCAAATTAAGGCTTTGACCAGAATAAGAACAATATTCCCCTAAAATCTTCTACATAGCTCATGCTTCTTGGGTTGTTGCTCTTTGAAATAGAAGGAAGTCATTTGCAAAAGCAAGGTGGGAGATGGCTTATTCACTATTGCGGGAGATGCAAATTCCATGAATGTGCTTGGTTTTGAGAGGATTGGCCGTATGAGAAGAGAGCACTTGAGCACATAAAATGAAGATATAAGATGAGACCGGATCTCCTTGTCTCAATCTCCTTGAAGGGCCAAATGCGGGAAACGAAGATCCATTAAGAAGGATGGAAAATTGAAGAAAATTGGACTCAGAATTATTTTAGGGTGTGTGGTAGCAACACTTAGAAATTAAACTCAGTCCATTAAATTTGAACTATTGATTTGAATATAGTGAATCTGAGACGTCCATTGCTTCAATGTCAAGACATGTAAAATATAAAAGGGAAACACAGTTCAACTATATTTTAGAAATTTTAGAAATTTTAGATACTTCCTGTCACACCCCGTTCACACCGAATCGGGTCAGTGACCGGGTTAACACCAGTTAACTCAAACCTGTCAGGATCATCTGATATTGTATTCCACCACAGCATACACACAACTAATAAAAGCTTATCAGATCAGTGGAAGACTTGGTTTTACCTGTGAATATCCCCATAATACTTGATACCCGAATTGTGATACAATAGGTATATACACGTGGGCCCGAAGGCATGATATTTACATAATGAAAGTACAATTCACACATCAAGTACATAAAAGAAATCATCAAAATCAGAGTATACTGCTCGGCTCGGTATCAGAACCTAGAGCTCAGCTCGGTATTAAAGGTTGAGCCCAGCTCGGCTTCACAAGGTAGAGCTCGGCTCGGCATCAAAAGTGGAGCTCAGCTCTGCCTCAGAACTGCGATCTCGCAGCACAACTCTCTCACGAGCAATCAGTGCCGTGCCCTAACTCCTCAGGGACCCACCAGTCCTCTTCAGGGAACTCAACTGTGGGACCTGCCCTGTGCTCATCGGATGGATGACCTGTAAAATCATCTAAAAGAGGTGCACACGTGGGATGAGCTCACTAGCTCAGTAAGTGGAAAGATGGACCACACAGCAGTCTACACAACAAATCACAACCATATGCACTATATGCTATGCAGTACATTTTAAATCACATCCACCTAAGGAACATTACTAAGTCTTTGATTTAGTGCTACTACAACCACAGTGCGCGTATGCTCCGGGTACGAGCCGCGAACTCCATCCCGCGATACGCTCATAGGGCTGTCGGAGAAGGCCCACCATGAGTACTCAGAAAAATAAAAACATGCCGACCACCGGCTCTCAACATAAAATAAATGACAGAAATTAAAGGTGCTGACTCCAGCAATTTAAAAGCAGTACGATTGGCCCTCTTGAATATATCACCGGGGTTACCGACTGTCCTAATGACCAGCCGGGCGTAATGTCTAACCGCCACAGTGACCCGACAATTGCAACCACTGCTTCCCCCCAAATGATAACCCAACACCTTAACCCCTATTGGAAAGGGTCGTAGCACGGGAAGGTGATTATCCTAAACCTCATGCTCCTATATGACAATAGTACGATTGCATAGTGCCATCGCGTCCCATACCACGGGCCACCAATGCACTCATTTCCAAGTCGACTACGGCATCTAGTCTATTAATGCATCATGCACAATGATGTCAACATTCATCACATAAGCATATCATCACTTAGCATTTAGAAAATAAACACAACACCCATGCATAACAATGTGAGGATGACTAATCTACATAGCATTTTCATGATGACATGGCTAGATTAGATATGATTAAATGAATGCCAAACAATGCCTTGAAATAAGGCCAAACGTCCTTTCCCCACTTACCTGTAGTTTACAAGGATTCACGCTCGGGACGGGTGAGATCTGGTGCGAGAAGCGTAGGATTTGGTGAACCTATCACGAGTGAGCGGGGTTAGTATTTCACCATTTTGGAATCAAGATTAACATGATCCAATGACACGTCTGATTTGGTTGCAATCGGACGAAAGAATCACATTCGGAGCCTCTCGGGTGTGTCTGACAACCCACCTGTCTGACCCACCAGTCAGACCCACCGGTCTGGACCGGTGGGTAGGTCGGCCATCGGTTGGCCCGCCAGTCTGGTCCACCGGTTGGGCTAGGGGGTCTGCTAAGACCGGCGGGCAGGGTGGCCCGCTAGTTGGCCCGCCGGTTGTGCCCGAGGCCCTGCCCTCTCAGGCGGGTGCCCACAGGAGGGCCAGATGGCCCACTGGTCTGGCCCACCGGTCTTGGCGGGAAACCTGCTTTTTCTTCCCAACTTCCCCCATTATTTGGGGATTCAAATGGGGCTTTTCCAAACCCATTCTTCACACATTCAAGGTCTTATAGGATGGTTCTAACCTAGATCTAGGTTAGATTTTAGGAATGGGAAGCCATCTTAACTTCTTGCACAAGAACACCTTCAAAACCTCCAAATTACTTCAAATCCACAATGCTTCTCCAACCTTGTAAATAATTCTTCAAATCCTTCAAGATCAACACATAAATCATCTATTAAACCTTAGATTCATCATTTCAAGGGGGATTTACAAGATCTCAAGAAACCCTACCCAAATCAAGGGTTTTACTTGGGTATGGTGAAGGTTTAAGGAACCCAAACTTTGCTCACCTCTAAATGTAGATCTAGTGCTGAAGATCACTCTTCCGGCGTCGAAATGGGAAGATCACGCTTCGGCGCCGTTAACATCCATCTCTTCTTCCTCTTCCTTCTCTTCTCCTTTTCTTTCCTTTCTTTCTCTCTCCTCTTTACTCTTCTCACCAATGTCCGAGTGTCATAAATGAGGAAGAAAAGAAAATAAATGCTATATATATATACTTCTTTAAAACACTAAGTAATTCACATAGGTGGGTCACTCAGGTGGGTGGATGCGCCCACCGGTCCGCCCACCTAAGGGCCAAAACTTAGGATTTTGACAGAATTCGGCCCTCGGCACGAATCTCACTCTTGGCGTACAATGTAATATACGTATGCACCTCAATATACGACTATATACCTGCTTTATCCGTACATGGCGTTATGATAGGTGCATGTATATGGCTTGGGTATTCTCGTATTTTCTGGCATTGGCTCGGACTTGTCGGGCCAGCCGGTGTTTAAGGTCACCCTTGCCATCATAGTCCATAAGGAACCCGCTCTAACTCTCTCTGGTTCGGGTCCTACATAGTTAAATCGGGTCAACCGTGTAATCAGGCCGGGTTTAAGATGTAGGGTATTACACTTTCATCGGTAAGAGGTCAAGCACACTGTATTCCACATATTTGATCACAATGTAAGTAACTTTCTTTGTTTATGGAGACAACATTCTTGTCTTCATCTTATAGTGGATTTCAAGCCAACACACACATATGGGCTCTGCCACCATTGAGAATCATGAACTTAAAGCATTGAACCATATGAATTGTCAGTAACCATACAATACAAGATCCAAAGAAGAATTGTTAGGACTTTTATGTGGGCTTAAGTGATACTGATTAATCTATTGGACCCAAGCAGTTATAAATCCACCCTGATTAGGAAAATGCTAACCCAATCCATTGTGGGAGTGGAATAGGGTTTTTGGTAATCTATTATAAATAGAAGCTAATGGTCCTTGTAGTCGTTACTTAAATACCTTCATGGTTTTGGAAGCATAGATTCCCCTCATAGGAGTAGTGCATATGTGAGAGAATTCCAAGGGTAAAAGACTACAGAAGATCTTAACGGATGGAGCTCCATTGAGTAGACCAATCTTCAAGCACGTGGGATTCCTGATCAATACTCATAGGGATTCTAAACTTACACTCATGTACTCCTCTACTCCCATTTCATGTAATGGGGTGTTCTATTGATTATCATAAATATGGTAAATCTACATATTTGTGTGTTATAAGATCCGTGAAACATTGATCTTGGTTTAGGGACTACACTCACGCTCAACCGGTGAGCCTGTGGTTAATCACCTTTATGATTCATACTTGTATTCTAAACACTATGAGGTTATTCATATGATTCTATGTAGTAGAATCCCTAACAAGGATAATTGTGGAAGAGTCAAAGAATGGCAGTTGAGAGAGAAATAAGGACTTGAGAGTCAATAAAAGATTGCCACCTCCAATACTTGGAACTGTCTCCCCAGATGATAGAAAACCTTGTTGTTCCTATCAAAATTCTTCCCATAGGTTTCGGTTATGTTCTTTTTTTTGCTTTTACTTTTGCTTCATTATAAGGAAAATCTAAACTCTAGGCATGGGAATATGATATTGGTGTTGGTTGAGCAATGATCCAGTCTACATATCTAAATAGAAAATTGAACAACCACAATTCAGTAAAAGCAGAAGCAGGAAGAAATAGTTTAACTCTGCAAATACAAAGCTTCATTGTCTTCAATCTGCAATCTTCAAAGTCACTGGCACATTTGCACTCAGTGAACCAGTTAACGACAACAAATATTCCCTAATTGGTATAAAGTAACTGGCATTGTGAATTAGGTAATAATAGCAAACAAGCTCGTATCCCTAAAATGTGGACAAAGGGCATCTAAACATCATCATGAAAGTAAGACCAAATCAACCTTCTTGGGTCATATAGATTCATTGGTTCTCTTTGGTCTGAGTGTGGGGATTCTTTACCGTAGAATCATATGAATAACCCATAGGGTATAGAATACAAGAGTCATAAACCACTCATAAAAGATTAACCATGAGTATAGTCCCTAAACCAAGAACAATAAAGTATTCACTTCATAGATCTTAAAATGCATAATCATATAGATTTACCATATCTATAATAATCAAAGGAATGGGACACCCATGACATAAACCATAAGTGGGAATAGAGAAGTACTTTTAGAAGCCCCATGAGCATAGATCACGAACCTCTGTCCCATGTGGTTAAACATTACTCCCATGAAGATGACAATGACGAAGTACGCAAGTGGAGTCCCTTTACTGAGATCTTCTGCAACCTCTTACTCTAGGGTTTCCTCTCTTTCTAGGCACTTGCTCTTGTGAGAAAGCAGTGCTCCTAAAACCAATAAGACATTAAGTAATGGCTGCAAGAACTATCAGTAATCTATTTATAATAGAATCCCTAAAACCCTATTCCACTCTCACAATGGAAAGAGCTAAGAGTTTCCTAATTAAAGTGGGTCTAAAACTGCTTGGGCTCAATAGATCAATCGGTATCAGTTAAGCCACATAAAAATCCTAACACTGAGCGCAATGCCTTAGATGATGAGACCAGACTTCCAAGGACCACTGGGGACCTCCTTAAGACTCATCTCCAGTTCCCCATCCTCACCTCTTTCATTGAAGAGCTCACCCATCTCTATCTACATCCACCCATCCCCTCTCTCCTTGGGCAATTGTATCTCTGATCGTGGAACCGCCACTTCTTCCTATTCTTCCTCCGGGCACACCACTTCATCCAATTCTTCCAATTCTTCCTCTGGGTTCACCGGATCCAAAGAGACATACTTCATTTCTCCCTCTTCAACATGGCCAGTACCACTAGCCCATTTGACAGAGAATTTTACCAGTTCCTTGAATCTGTAGGACATGTCTGTGAGCTTGAGCACCAGGTAAGCTCCGTACTTTGTGTTTGGAGACAGCATTCATGCCTTTATTTTTCCATGAATTTCAAGCCCACAAACATCCAAGAGCTCAGCCACCTCTGAAAAACTGTAACATGCAAAGATGAATCATGAGGGAGGCCATGAGGCTTTTGATTGTGTGTGTGTGTGTGTGTGTGTGTGTGTGTGTGTGTGTGTGAGAGAGAGAGAGAGAGAGAGAGAGAGAGAGAGAGAGAGAGAGAAGGGAAGCCAGTTCCAATACATTGGGTTATCAACCTCAGTAATAGAAAGCTCTCTTGCTTCAATCATATAACACTTCTTCCCATTGCGTTTCTCCAATGTGAATGTCTGGAATAAGGTAAAGCATTGGCTATTCAATCCATTGAAGGAGGGTGATTCGATCTCGATTTTACCTTAGTGCTTCTGTCGATGAGAAGGGGATTATCGCAGAGATGGAGAAAGAGCTCCTTCTTAGATGAGAAAGTCAGCAGAGATGTAGACACCGATGAGGAAAGAATCTGTTGGATATCGGAGGGCAAGAATCTCACCCATATTGAGTCAGAATTGGCCGCTGATCGTAAAACTGAAGAGACAGCTGACGATCTACACGCATCTGAAGGAGATGTGAGGGATAGAATGTTCGAAATACAACATTTAGGAACGAGGTACAAATCGAAGGTACTCCCTTGCTCCATTGCTGCTTTCTTCTTTTTCTTCATCTTCTTGCTCTTCACGATCTGTGCCGGTCGCTCTAAGGGTTTTGTCCAATTCTCCCTTTGCATGTCACAAAAATCCAAATGGTTTTAGTATTGAACCTTAGGTATAAAATAATGGCTATTTTTTATTTTAAGACCATAACCTGAACGTGTTCCTCACAACTTTATTTCTAAAAAAAAGTGCTCCTCAAAACATCCTTGGATATTTTTTTTTTTTTTTTGGAGAAAGTGACATTGTACACTTAATTTTAATGGGTTTTAAATTGTCAAATTTTGTACCGATTGATTCTAGCGAGCTTCGTAGCAATTGTTTTTGTGCAATCTTATTTTTCATTTATGATCTTATTAGTGTCCGAGACCTGAGACTGTGTGAGTTGAGAATTTTTCTCTTCTCAACTTCTTTTTTTAGCATAGTTTCAAAATTTAGAATTGATCTCAATCGGTGCTGATTCGGATGGGTATCGGATTACTCATGATTGGATGGATCTACCTTTGGTTTATTTAAAAAATTGTTTTTTTTTTAGATATTTTTACCCTTAGATTTGTACCGGTGGATTGGTTTTGGTATTAGTCATAATCTCTGACGTGAACTGATTTTTAAAACTTTGCTTGTGAGTATTATTACTGAAACTGGCTTGGGTCTTAATGTTCCGTTAGGAGTTTGTTGCTTTGCTGGAGAGGCTTTGATGCAATAGGAAATATAGGGGCTAGATCTCGTTCTAGTGTTAACCATGAATGCTAAAAATAGAATCTATTGAATCTTTTAAAAAGAGTAGGGGGCGGATGTAGCCAAGTGGATTAAGGCAGTGGAAGCAAGCTGCCACAATGCGCGGGTTCAATTCCCGTCGTTCGCCCATCTCATCTTCTCCTATTGCTCTCTTTTTTTCTTTTGTAAAGACGAAGAAAGATATTCTATTTTCTCTCCTATTTAGTACGGCGACGAAGAATCAAATTATTACTATATTTATTCCTTTTTCTACTTCTTCTTCCAAGCGCAGGATAGCCCCAAGGGGTTGTGGGAAAGCTGATTTGATTCATAAACTTGAGATGATCGTCCAAAACTACCTTTATTTAAGAAGGTTGGATTACAAAAGAAGGGAAGCCAAATAAGACAGCAAAATAAAATAGGAGATTAAGATCCCTAAATCATGCACAAAACTTTAGATAACTTGTACAACTCTAAAATTGGGAATTTGACCCTGAATTCATGGTCCAAAGAATTCCTATTGATTTGGGCAGCCTATGGAGCACATGTTTCCATTTCTTAAAGGTATTATAGTTCCTGTAACTCCACCCCAATCGAAAGTTACACCCTTTAAAGTTGTACAAGAAGAATTAGTACTTTTGATTTGATTATGTGGATTAATTTCTGCAAGTCCAACCAATCAAAAAATTCTCCAGAAACCTTTTCTACGTCAAACTTGATCCTTGGCCTGACTATTCTCATCAGGCTCCCTCAAGATCAGCCGGGGAGAACCAACAGTGAGCTTGCCTTTAAGAGTATTGACTTGCAACCAAGAGAGACCTTTAGTAAGCACATTAGCAGTTTGGTCTGTGGTTGAGATATATTGAACAACAAACTGACCTTTGGCAACCATATCTCGGATGAAATGAAAATTGATTTCTATATGCTTGTTCCGTGAGTAAAAAATTGGATTTGCCGTAAGATAACGTTGTCGCACCAAATAAGAGGGGGGCTATGCATGTACACTCCCAACTCATTAAGGATCATGACCAAAGAAGCTCAGTTGCTGTAGCTCTGTATTTTGCCTCAGTAGAGGACCGTGAGACAATTTTTTGCTTGCGACAACACCATGAGATATGGCGTGAGCCAAGAAAAATACAGAATGCAGTAGTAGACTTACGATCAACAAGGCAACCCACCCAATCAATGTCCGAATAGGCCTGAAGCTCAACTGAAGATCTCATGGTGTGTGTTGGTTTACAAAACAAAAACTTATCAGAAAAGGTAAAATTAACATATCTTAAGATACATTTAACCGCTGACCAGTGTAAATCAGTTGGGTTGTGCATGAATTATGCCACCTGATTCACGGCAAATCCAATATTAGGTCTGGTCATTTGGAGATACTGTAACGTACTGACTAAATAATGATACTTTGCTCCATCTGAGAGGGATGTACCCGATGAAGTTGTCAATGGTGGTGTTGAAGCTATCAATTGAGAGATCAGCTTCGCCCCTGACATGTTAGTGCTAGAAAGACGATCTAAAATATATTTTTGTTGCCCAAGATATAAACCATCAGAGGTGCAACAGACTTCTATTTCAAGAAAGAAAGGGAGAGGTCCCAGGTCCTTCAATGCAAAGGTAGTGGATACAGCACAAACTAGGGCAGCAATAGAAGAATAATTGTTGCCAGTAACAATGAGATCATTGACATAGACTAGAAAATAAATAATAATCCCTTGCTGGCTGTAGATGAACAAGGAGCTATCGGTTTTGGAAAACGAAAATCCTTGAGATAGTAGGAATGAACTCAAACGATGGAACCACACTGTAAGGGGGACGAATGAGATTGGATGGAGAGAGAGAAAGATTACCTCTACACCCTTTTCTTCTTCATTCTCTAGTGCTCTTGGGAATGTTTCATATTGTCATTTTCCTGCTTATTTTCTCTCACCTATTTGCCTAGCAGGGTGATGTCTCCAAACCTGTCCGACGACTATAGGGGATAGGGAAAGCATGACTTTTGGAGTCGACATCTATGATTCAGGGCCGAGTACCCCGTTTTGGAGCACAATTCCGATTAGGGGAACCAGCTTAGATTGGGGGTTGGATTCCAAATAAGGGATCGAACCCTCGAGTTTGACTTCATATGGTATGCTTATCAAGGATACAGGTTCATGTAAAGTTACAAGAGTGTGAAGGTATTAGGCACCCACCTCGCCTGGTAAACCGGTCTTCCTACCAGTTACTTGGATTTCGAATATTCTCTCAAGAATTTTAACAGTCTAAGTCAACATGGAAACTTTATCACGTGAGATAATGTAACACATGTATACTATTGCACGAAATAATTGCAAAAGCTCTTAAGACATCATTGTGAAGCTATCAATGTAGAGATCAGCTTCGCCCCTGACATGTTAGTGCTAGAAAGACGATCTAAAATATATTTTTGTTGCCCAAGAAATAAACCATCAGAGGTGCAAGAGACTTCTATTTCAAGAAAGAAAGGGAGAGGTCCCAAGTCCTTCAATGCAAAGGTAGTGGATACAGCACAAACTAGGGCAGCAATAGAAGAATAATTGTTGCCAGTAACAATGAGATCATTAACATAGACCAAAAAATAAATAATAATCCCTTGCTGGCTGTAGATGAACAAGGAGCTATCGGTTTTCGAAAACGAAAATCCTTGAGATAGTAGGAATGAACTCAAACGATGGAACCACGCTGTAAGGGGGACGAATGAGATTGGATGGAGAGAGAGAAAGATTACCCCTACATCCTTTTCTTCTTCATTCTCTAGGGTTCTTGGGAATGTTTCATATTGTCATTTTCCTGCTTATTTTCTCTCACCTATTTGCCTTGTAGGGTGATGTCTCCAAACTTGTCCGGTGACTATAGGGGATGGGGAAAGCATGACTTTTGGATTCGACATCAAGAATTTTGAGCCTAGAACGCTGCTTCGGAGCCCAATTCCAATTAGGGGATTAAGCTCAAATTGGAGGTTGGATTCCAAATGAGGGATCGAACCCTCGAGTTTGACTTCATATAGTCTGCTTATCAAGGATACATGTTCATGTAAAGTTACAAGAGTGTGAAGGTAAAGTTACGAAATCTGCTAAAACCACTCTTAAAAAAAAAAAAAATTATCCTTTGCAAGAATTACATAAATTCAGTTTCGAATCTAAAGAAAGATCAAGACACTGTAGGAAAGACAAAACCCTAAATAGAGCAAAGTACAATGTGTCTCTACAGAAAGCCACTCATTCTACAGTTATTTTGTCTACTTAGGCCTTAGTTTGATTCCTTGGATTAAGATGCCAGACTTCCAGTGTCCTCCCCTCACCTCCATCAAGCTCATCACTACCTCCCCACCGTCTCCACTATCATTGAAAATTTAACCCATCTCCTCTCTCCAGAACCTCTCCAGTCTGCTCCCTTGCAGGTCGGTGTTGCCGTCCTTTGCTTCCATTGGGATCAAAGCAGTGTGTGAGCGCCATGTACCCCCTCCTCCAAAAATTTCCAACACTTCCACTGGTAGGTCAGATGGAGGCATCCAAAAGAATTTGCAATTGACCAAAAGAATCCTGTCTACTTGTGCAGTATGCAAACCAATGGGGAAGGTCAGATGGAGGCATCCAAGTGGAGAGAAGACAGCACAGTCTTTTCGTGCCCTCCTATGTCTGAGCGTAGAGGTGGGCAAATGGACAGGGATCTGCTCTCCCTTGTAATTTGTAATTACACACAGATGAGCTCTGCTACCTCTTAGAATCTTAAACATGAAGGCATGAAGCATATGAATTGTCAGTAACTATACAATACAAGATCCAAGGAAGGAAAACATAGAAGGGCAGGTGGAGAGAAATAAGGCCTTGGGAAGTATCTCCCCAAAGGATAGAAATCCCTCTTGCTCCCATCAAACTTCTTCCCACTTTATCTGTCAGAAGACTAGCTCATAACAAACAGAGGTTCCGGCCTGTTCCATTTTTCTTTTAGTTTTGCTTTATTACAGGCAATCTCTAAACTATCTCTCTGTCTCTCTAGTTGTGAAACATGAGATATGATATGGGTGTTGATTGAGCAATGATCTAGTCTACACATCTAAATAGAAAACTGAACTGCGACAATTCGTAAATAGCAGAAACAAATTGTTTTAACTCTGCAACTGCAAAGCTTCATCGTCTTCAATCTTCAAAGTCACTGGTACATTCGCACTCATTGATCTATTAATTTGCTGTATACGTCTTTGTAAAGCATTGATAAAAGGGCTGAAATCAAAGTTCTCTTAATGAACTGATAAATGGAACTGGTTTGCATGAAATTGAAATGTGTGGGTATGCTAACCTATAAAAGAAGAGAAGGTCAATCACAAATTAAAATGACATTCATCGCACAAAAATCATGAGAGGCAGCTAGGATCCAACGGTGGGGTGCATGACGGGGTCCTCCCAGGTTGAATCTCACTGCCAATCACCGCAGAGGATTTGAACTCAACATCCATCCCTTCCAACTTGTGAAAGCAGAAAATCTTTAGTCTAAGCTTTTTCTTCTCCATTTTTATTTCACTCAAGCTTTCGAGTATTTTCACCAAAACAGTAGCAGGATAATGATTGGCCATTTTTTTTTGGATTCATTCTAATTGCTCATTTGGATCACCTAACATGTAGAACACTAACACACTAAAAAAGCCCAATTTCTTACAATGTAGTGAAATTTTTACTAGTATCTTTAGAAATGGTTCTTAGTGCATCCCTTAAAAATTCAAAATAAAAATGAGAAAAGTTTTTTTCTGTCTAAGAACAGTCTCTGTGCCCTCTTAGGGGCAAGAGCCCCAATGTCTTGGAGCTGAGCCGATTTCAGACAGAAAACACTTCCCAAAAGAAACATTAAATGACATATTTAACTCTGTATTCATCTACAATGCTTATGCTAAGAATAAAGTAGGGGTATTGTGAGTGAGCTTAGAATCAAACAGGCTGGTTCTCTTTGGGCCTGAGCTCAATGCCTTGGATGATGAGACCAGACTTACAGATACTACAATTGACCTCCATGAGACTCATCACTACCTCCCCATCCTCACCTCTTTCATTGAAGAATTCACCCATCTCTATCTCCATCCACCCATCCCCTCTCTCCTTGGGTCCCTCTGGTGGTGGATCCGCCACTGCTTCTTCTGAGCTCGACGCGTTTCTGGACCTCAGGCTCCGTGGATTCAACGAGACAGATTTCACTTCTCCCTCTTCAGCACCACCAGTACCACTAGCCAATTTGACTGAGACTTCTGCAAGTGGCTCGAATCCATAGGCCCTGTTTGTGAACTTCAGCACCAGGTAAGCTCCGTACGTTGTGTTTGGAGACAGCAGTCGTGTCTCTATTTTGCCACGAATTTCGAGCCACCACACACACAAGAGCTCAGCCACCTCTGAAAACCTGTAACATATGCGAAGATGAATCATGACTTTTAGAGAGAGAGAGAGAAAGAGAGAGCGAGAAAGGCCTGGATTACCTGGATTCAGGGTGGGGTATCCATTTCCAATACTCTGGGGAGGAACCCCAGATAATGGTAAGCTCTCTTGCTCCAATCATATAACACTTCTTCCCACTGCATTTCTCCAATGCGAATGTCTGCATTAAGACAAACATTGGCGTCTCTAGCTATTCGATCAATCCATTGAAGGAGGGGGGGGGTGATGCGGTGGTTTTACCTTAGTACCTCCGTCAATGAGAAGGGGATTATCACAGAGATGGAGAAAGAGCTGCTTCTTAGAAGAGAAAGTCGGCAGAGACGGAGAAACAGATGATGAGGAGAGGATCTGGTGGATATCGGAAGGTAAGAACTTTTCCCACACCGAGTCAGAATTGGCCGCCGATCGAAAAACAGGAGAGACAGTCGAGGACCTGCATACATCTCGAGGAGTTGTGAGGGATAGAATGTTGGAAATACAATCTTCAGGGAGGAGGTACAGATCGAAGGCACTCCCTTGTTCCATTTCTCCTTCCTTCTTCTTCTTGCTGATCGCTGTCTGTCTGGATCGCTCCCTTGTGTCCTCAGAAAGTAGATTTTTTTTTTTTCGTAAGGGAAAGTAGAAGAATGGCTTCCCCTGAATGTTAGTCGGTTGCACTCTTAATTAAATGTGTAATAATCCTTTCACCAAAAAAAAAAAAAAAAAAAAAAAAAAAAAAAATCTGACTTTGTCAATGTTTTACTTGTCAGATGTATCGAAAATTTGTATTCGATCTGTGTTCGTATTCGTTTAAGAGTATTTATATTTCGAAAAAATCCTCTCCGGATCTATCCGAATATTAAGAGGATACGAATATGATAATCTTAGTTTTCGACTGATAATTATCCAATTCGTTTTGCTATCTAATGATAACAAAATATCCGTATCCATTTTTCTGAATCCGTTTCTTCAATTATATGATTAAGTAAATATTAATTTTTATTACATTAATAGTAATGTAGAAATGTACAATATTGATTCATGTAATTTTTTTTTTTTTTTTAAGAATAATATATACCAATCTAAAGGTTAGATTTAGGAATTTATTTTGTACCAATTTTCTTGCCCTATCACGTCACCATCTATTTACGTTTATTATTTTAAATTAGAAATTATCTTTTTAAATTGTCACATTTTATCTTTACGGCTATATATCTAACATGGGATTCTCTTTATTTCTTCCCTTAAAATAAGTGTAACCATATATGTCAAATATATGAAATTGATAGAGATTTTTCCTTTACTATCCATACCCACCGGCTTTCACCCTTCAATATTCTCTCTAAAGTCTAAAGTGCAAAAACACAAGAAGGAAGAAAACATGGTAGAGATTTTTCCTTTACTATTCATAGCCGCCGGCTTTGACCTTTCAGTATTCTCTCCAAAGTCTAAAGTGAAAAAGCACAAAAAAGAAGAAAACATGGCACTCTTTTACGTCATAGACGTGCTCCACGTCTCACCCTGTCTCTCTCTCTCTATTGAACCTAGTTAACAATTCGGCCGAATAATAGCGAATTATTCGGCCGAACAGAATTTTTCCAAATTAAATAAAGAATTATGACCGAATCCGAATAAAAAAATAAAAATCGGTAAAAAGCACAATTTTATCTAATTTGATTTTAAAACATGAATAATGCGGGATGAATCGAATTAAACCGAATTATTCGGTCCACTTAAACAGTCTAAAAAAAAAAAAAAAAACCTATTTCGGTTGTGGGTTTTTTTTTTCATCTTCTTCTCTGTTCTCCCCAAATTTTCGCCTCTTTCTACCCAACTTCTTTCTCCACCTAATTCTTATGTAACAATCGTACGAATCTCCTATTTGTTTTATTTCTTTCTCATAACTTAATCAGTTCATCGGTTCATCCTAAGATAGGGGTGATATGAAGCTCTAATGGATAATTTGAGGTTCTGGGATAGATTCATAAACTTCCGTTTCTTCAAAGGTTGCTCAGCTGAAGCCATGAAAATGTGAGTTCAGCAGCTCACGCTTAATCACTCTTCTCTCTTGTCCCTTCTGTGATACTCCGGTCACTTAGTCTTGAGTCTCTTGACTCTTCTCTATTGGTTGCAGGCACACTGTAGATGAAGTCACAAACACAGTTACACAGGTATGTGTTCTTTCTTAAACCCCCCCCCCCTTTTTTTTTGAGTGTTTTTTTCAAGCTTTGAATCTGAAATTCTGAAGTCCTCTATTTTCCGGTCACTCCGGTTTTTTGTTCTTTGTCACCGGTCTAGGCCTTCTCACATTGCGAAACCCTAACACTTGATTCAGGTATCGCTTGATCTTCTCTTATGTTGTTGCTTTAATTGTGAAAAATTAGTGTCTCGGTGTAGTATGGGTCATGTGAACTCAAACAAAAAGGATAGTGAAAAATTTTGATGGTCAATTTATTTATTTGTTTTATTGTGGTTGTAATCTTGCTTTCACTGTTTTGGGGTTGAATCTATTTTATGAGTAGAAATTGGATTACAATAACCATTGCATCCACCGTTCAATGACAAATTTTTCCTAGTTTTTTACTTTATTGTATAGTAATTTGCTCTTTCTAGGTGTACATATCAAGTTAATTACTTAATAAATAAAATAGATACAATAAATTATAAAAATATTATCCAAATTTTTCGCCCGACTTTTTTTTTTTAATTGAATAATTCACGAATTTAAATCCAAATCCGATTTTTATTTTGTTTGCTTTTTTGACAGAATCCTTAAATTAACCAATTGAATTATTCCGAATAATTCTCCACCCTAATAATTCCTGAATCTGAATTTGCTAACTATGGTTTGTAGCACATGGAAAACAAGTGGGAAGACATGGGGGTGTCCTCTCCTCCCTTGAAGTTTCAATAGAGGAGGGAAAAAGAAAGGGATTTAGCAGTTGGAGATGAACACTCGAATAGAGCGCTCAATATGGCAGAAAAATTTTCGTCTCTGATCTCACGGTAGTGGTTCTTGGCGTCGTGGAGGGATCGTGGATTTCACTGAAGATGCTGGTTTCGATGTAGAAGGTCTTGCGCAGTTTAGATTCAGAGTCCATTTGTCTAGCCTTTCGAATCTATTGTTGCAAATCTAGTTCACTGATTTCTGGTTGTTGTGCTTGAACCCACGCAAAACCTTGCCACTTCATTACCCCCATTCCTTCTTTTTGCTCTGAGGATTGATTTTGTGAGGGTAGTGTCGCCATCATCGGCAAAAAAATTGGAGACGGCTAGCGGCTGCATCTCTCTCTCTCTCTCTCTCTCTCTCTCTCCACCGATTCTCTGCAACTATGCAGAAGCCAGAAGGGGCCATTCGAATCGGATAATTTTTGAAAATTTGATAGTTAAGCGAATTCAGAATTGGTTTAGTTTTTACTGTGTGATGGACAATCAAATGGAATATGAATTTTGACTAGACTAGTAGGATTTGAATTCGGACAACAGTGTATTCAAACCGAATTCGATCCGTTTACGTCTCTACTTTTCTTACAATTTGGGTACAAAAGATATAAGACACCTTTTTTTTTTTTTTTTTTTTTTTTTTTTTTTAAATCCCTCTTTAGGGGTGTAAGCTTGGCCCCGACAGCCCGAACCCACCTTGGATTCGAATCATGTCTAATCCGATTATGAGGGTCAATCAGGTCTAGCTCGACCCAACCCTAGGGTGGGCTTGGGTTGAGACTTAGGCCCAACCTGGCCCGATTTTAACCTCCATTTATTATTGTGTTTAGTAATAGTATTCCCCTTCCCCTAGGCCCACATCATGTATCACACAAGCATTATACAAGCTGTCTGTATGACTTTAACCTACATCATTTGTTACACTAGCCACATTCTTTTACCTATTGAGCTAAGACGATCAAATGGCTAAATTATTCCCCCCTTTTCTTTACATAGATTGTCTTTGTGTCTCTTGTCATGATATAAACCTTAGATACAGTTGAAATCATGAATAATTGGGTCAAATTTTGGTCTATCCAGTTATTGGGAGATGTTGTGATTCCAGGTGAATAAAATGTCTATCATATAACCAAATTGACAACCTTGCTTGTTGCAAATTTATAGATTAAGTGTGGAAAGGGTGGGCCATAGTCTTAACATCTCTCCACCCCCTTTGGTAAATATAAGCTTAACATTTGTGAATCTTTATAGGAAAAAAAATGTCGGACCAGCTAGGGTCAACTCAGCTTGACCCTAAGCCTTGTAGGGTTTGGCCTCGGCTGAGATTTGGGGACTTAAGATTGGGTTGGGTTTTAAGAAACCCGGCCCAACCCGGCCTTGTTTCACACCTGACCCTCTTCATCCTTGTAATGATTAAAAAAAAAAAATCTTGATAATAAAATGGGAATGGAATTGGATCCTCACAGGTACATATAGGTGAATGTACACCAAACTCATGCTTGTGAAATGTGGAATTTAATATATATATATATATATATTTTATAAAATGAATCCAGACTTGATTGGAGTTACTTTATGTCAAAAGTCTAATATTTTTCTGAGAAACAGGGCATTACTTGGTTACATAGACCTGCAACTAAACATAGGTGGGTGTGAAATTATCACTCTGGCCATATGAAATCATAAAATCGTATCCTTATTCATTCCACGACAAGTGTTCTGTTTGGCCTCGTATTGGTGCATGGATTCTAAGATCCGTAGTTCATCATAGCCGGAGGAGGGTGACAAAATTGGGTGTCTACATAGTCAGAGCTTGATGATGAAGTGGATAAGGGGAAAAACTGATAGAAATTCTTGGAACCCAAGGATCTAAAGAAAACCCAATGCCATTTCTAATGAAGTGCCCCTTCAACAAAATAGTGTTTGGTTTGAAAATTGATTTCCAACCCCATGAAACTGTTCAAGGACATAAAGCATGCAAGAAATTTCACGTAGGAAAATGCTTTTGATTTCATAAGCTGACACCACAAAGATTTTGGTGGAAACAGAAGCTCCTAGGATTTTTTGCAGAGAAGAGCTTTATTCATCACAATGCCAAGTTTAATATTGAGCCTTCCAGACTTCTTTGATTTACAGGCAATAGACCAAGCAATAGCGGGGACAAAATTCTTATCTCCATTTGACAAGAAGAAAGATTTACAAGCCTTTTCTATTGCCTTGAGAGTGCCATAGGAAGTTGAGAACAAGACATGCTATTGGGAGAGAGTGGAAAGAGTGGAGTTAGTGAAAGTGAGTCTTCTTGCTAAGCTTAAGAATTTAGATTTCCATGATTGAAGGCGAGTGGTAACTCTATCAAGAAGAGCTTGACAATCTTCTTTTGAAATTTTACCCATTTTGAAAGGCAGACCCAAGTAAGTATCTTTGGAATTTGAATGGTGAATCCCAAATCTCTCAAGCATAGGGCGTTTGGTAGAAGAACAAACATTGGGACTAAAATGCACTTTGGTTTTATGCAAATTAAGGCTTTGACCAGAATAAGAACAATATTCCCCTAAAATCTTCTACATAGCTCATGCTTCTTGGGTTGTTGCTCTGCGATATAGAAGGAAGTCATTTGCAAAAGCAAGGTGGGAGATGGCTTATTCACTATTGCGAGAGATGCAAATTCCATGAATGTGCTTGGTTCTGAGAGGATTGGCCATATGAGAAGAGAACACTTGAGCACATAAAATGAAGATATAAGATGAGACCGGATCTCCTTGTCTCAATCTCCTTGAAGGGCCAAATGCGGGAAACGAAGATCCATTAAGAAGGATGGAAAATTGAAGAAAATTGGACTCAGAATTATTTTAGGGTGTGTGGTAGCAACACTTAGAAATTAAACTCAGCCCATTAAATCTAAACTGTTGATTTGATTATAGTGAATCTGAGACGTCCATTGCTTCAATGTCAAGACATATAAAATATAAAAAGGAAACAAAGTTCAAATATATTTTAGAAATTTTAGAAATTTCAGACACTTCCATCGGTAAGAGGTCAAGCCCACTGTCTTCCACATATTTGATCACAATGTAAGTAACTTTCTTTGTTTATGGAGACAACATTCTTGTCTTCATCTTACAGTGGATTTCAAGCCAACACACACATATGAGCTTTGCCACCACTGAGAATCTTGAACTTAAAGCATTGAACCATATGAATTGTCAGTAACCATACAATACAAGATCCAAGGAAGAATTGTTAGAACTTTTATGTGGGCTTAAGTGATACTGATTAATCTATTGGACCCAACCAATTACAAATCCACTCTGAGTAGGAAAATGCTAACCCAATCCATTGTGGGAGTGGAATAGGGTTTTAGGTAATCTATTATAAATAGAAGCTAATGGTCCTTGTAGTCGTTACTTAAATACCTTCATGGTTTTGGAAGCATAGATTCCCCTTATAGGAGTGGTGCATATGTGAGAGAATTCCAAGGGTAAAAGACTACAGAAGATCTTAACAGATGGAGCTCCATTGAGTAGACCAATCTTCAAGCATGTGGGATTCCTGATCAATATTCGTAGGGCTTCTAAACTTACACTCATGTACTCCTCTACTCCCATTTCATGTAATGGGGTGTTCTATTGATTGTCATAAATTTGGTAAATCTACTTATTTGTGTGTTATAAGATCCGTGAAACATTGATCTTGGTTTAGGGACTACACTCACGTTCAACCGGTGAGCATGTGGTTAATCATTTTTATGATTCATACTTGTATTCTAAACACTATGAGGTTATTCATATGATTCTATGTAGTAGAATCCCTAACAAGGATAATTGTGGAAGAATCAAAGAATGGCAGTTGAGAGAGAAATAAGGACTTGAGAGTCAATAAAAGATCGCCGTCTCCAATACTTGGAAGTGTCTCCCTAGATGATAGAAAACCTTGTTGTTCCTATCAAAATTCTTCCCACAGGTTTCGGTTCTGTTCTTTTTTTTGCTTTTACTTTTGCTTCATTATAAGGAAACTCTAAACTCTAGGCATGGGAATATGATATTGGTGTTGGTTGAGCAATGATCCAGTCTACATATCTAAATAGAAAATTGAACAGCCACAATTTAGTAAAAGCAGAAGCTGGAAGAAATAGTTTAACTCTGCAACTACAAAGCTTCATTGTCTTCAATCTGCAATCTTCAAAGTCACTGGAATATTTGCACTCAGTGAACCAGTTAACGACAGCAAATATTCCCTAATTGGTATAAAGTAACGGGCATTGTGAATTAGGTAACAATAGCAAACAAGCTCGTATCCCTAAAATGTGGACAAAGGGCATCTAAACATCATCATGAAAGTAAGACCAAATCAACCTTCTTGGGTCATATCGATTCATTGGTTCTCTTTGGTCTGAGTGTGGGGATTCTTTACCATAGAATCATATGAATAACCCATAGGGTATAGAATACAAGAGTCATAAACCACTCATAAAAGATTAACCATGAGTGTAGTCCTTAAACCAAGAACAATAAAGTATTCCCTTCATAGATCTTAAAATGCATAATCATATAGATTTACCATATATATAATAATCAATGGCATGGGACACCCATGACATAAACCATAAATGGGAATAGAGAAGTACTTTTAGAAGCCCCATGAGCATAGATCACGAACCTTTGTCCCATGTGGTTAAACATTACTCCCATGAAGATGACAATGATGAAGTATGCAAGTGGAGTCCCTTTGCTGAGATCTTCTGCAGACTCTTACTCTAGGGTTTCCTCTCTTTTTAGGCACTTGCTCTTGTGAGAAAGCAGTGCTCGTAAAACCAATAAGACATTAAGTAATGGCTGCAGGGACCATCAGTAATCTATTTATAATAGAATCCCTAAAACCTTATTCCACTCTCACAATGGAAAGAGCTAAGAGTTTCCTAATTAAAGTGGGTCTAAAACTGCTTGGGCTCAATAGATCAATCGGTATCAGTTAAGCCATAAAAATCCTAACATTGAGCGCAATGCCTTGGATGATGAGACTAGACTTCCAATGACCACTGGGGACCTCCTGAAGACTCATCTCCAGTTCCCCATCCTCACCTCTTTCATTGAAGAGCTCACCCATCTCTATCTACATCCACCCATCCCCTCTCTCCTTGGGCAATTGTATCTCTGATTGTGGAACCGCCACTTCTTCCTCTTCTTCCTCCGAATACACCATTTCATCCAATTCTTCCAATTCTTCCTCTGGGTTCACCGGATCCAAAGAGACATACTTCATTTCTCCCTCTTCAGCATGGCCAGTACCACTAGCCCATTTGACAGAGACTTTTACTAGTTCCTTGAATCCGTAGGCCATGTCTGTGACCTTGAGCACCAGGTAAGCTCCGTACTTTGTGTTTGGAGACAGCATTCGTGCCTCTTTTTTTCCATGAATTTCAAGCCCACAAACATCCAAGAGCTCAGCCACCTCTGAAAACTGTAACATGCAAAGATGAATCATAAGGGAGGCCATGAGGCTTTTGATTGTGAGAGAGAGAGAGAGAGAGAGAGAGAGAGAGAGACCTGGATTCAGGGAGGGGAAGCCAGTTCCAATACATTGGGTTATCAACCTCAGTAATAGAAAGCTCTCTTGCTCCAATCATATATCACTTCTTCCCACTGCGTTTCTCCATTGCAAAGGTCTGCAATAAGGCAAAGCATTGGCTATTCAATCCATTGAAGGAGGGTGATTCGATCTTGATTTTACCTTAGTGCCTCTGTCGATGAGAAGGGGATTATCGCAGAGATGAAGAAAGAGCTCCTTTTTAGATGAGAAAGTCGACAGAGACGCAGACACCGATGAGGAAAGAATCTGCTGGATATCGGAGGGCAAGAATCTCTTCCATACTGAGTCAGAATTGGCCACCTTCCAGACAGCCGACGATCTGCACGCATCTGGAGGAGATGTGAGGGATAGAATGTTCGAAATACAACCTTTAGGGAGGAGGTACAAATCAAGGTACTCCCTTGCTTCATTGTTGTTTTCTTCTTTTTCTTCATCTTCTTGCTGTCCACGATCTGTGCCGGTCGCTGTAAGGGTTTTGTCCATTTCTCCCTTTGCATGTCACAAAAATCCAAATGATTTTAGTATTGAACCTTAGGTATAAAATAATGGCTTATTTTTATTTTAAGACCATAACCTGAACGTGTTCCTCGCAACTTTATTTATATAAAGAAGTGCTCCTCAAAACATCCTTGGATTTTATTTTTTTTTTTGGAAAAAGTGACATTGTACACTTAATTTTGATGGGTTTTTCCTTGTCAAATTTGGTACCGATTGATTCTAGCGAGCTTCGTAGTAATTGTTTTTGTGCACTCTTATTTTTCATTTCTGATCTTATAAGGGTTTGTACTGTAACGTTCTAAAAAACGAATTCTGGTGCTTTTTCATTTTTTTGGAATAGAAATAGGATGAAAACTGTATGGTATGTCCGGTTCATTTTTTTGTTTTTTGTTTTTAAATGAACTGGGCATTTGGCAAGCTTTTGAGTCCTATTTTTGGCACAACAAATTGTTGCTTTTCATCTTCAGAATCGATTCTGAGAAATAGGCGGAGAAACACAAGGTGAGTTTAACTTACGAGGGGCATAATGGAAATTTGCCACTTCAAACATAACACAACCCTAAATCGATGAATGCTTCAATTGCACATCCCTTCTTTTTCTCCGAAATCTAAGATCTTGCGACCTGCATATGGTGAAGGAGATTTGATCTCAAATGCGAAGGATGATCGACGAAAGGTATGTGAATCTCTCTCTCTCTCTCTCTCTCTCTCTCTCTCTCTCTCTCTTGTTCCTTCCCCTCATGGAGAGAGTCGCTGATTTCGTTGGATTTTGTAGAGAAGTGTTCGTTGATCAGTTGCAAACGTCGTCTAATGTGATTTCTTCACATTGTGTTTGGTCTCAGTCGCTGCGGTTTTCTAAATCCGGTCGTCTTTTCCATGTGGAGTTACTGCAATTCTTGCTAGATTCTAGTGTTGGGGTTAGATCCATAGATTTATTTGAAGGTTAGAAATCTACTCCAGATTGATACTTATTTTTATAAAATTTTACTGTGGCGTTGTTGGGGCCTGGATTCTATGATATTTTTACAGGTTTTGTCTGTGTTGAAGTTTACTAAGCACAATCAAGTGCCTGAAGATTACATAAAGTCTTTTAGAGAAGCAGTTGCTGTATTTCAGCATGCCAGAATGTATGTTAAAGTTGTTTATTTTGAAACTCAATTTCATATTCTCTCTTGTTCTGCCTATAATGATTGTTTCCTCTCTCTTCTTTGTAGATTTGATGTTGGCACAAAGACAATAAAACACATAAAACTTCTACTTGAAAAGATTTTGCAATCTCTAGATGGCAATCTGGATTTCCTGGGACCGTATCCTTCCTCTTTTAGTCATTTTAAAATCACCAGTCTAAGAGTTCAATTAATCCCAAGAAAGCTCAACTTTCTAAATTACTTTATATCTCATCGTGTGGGACTGGTATCTGTTTACAGAGAGTAGGATTGGGGTCCTGTTTTTCTGTGAATTGGATGTGTGGTAGCTTAAATGAGAGTATGGATTTTCCACATGGCATGTTCAGGCTAACAACCCTATTCCACTTGGGAAAAAGTTGCCTTTTCATCTTCTATTAGAAAATTCTAGTGCTATAATTGTTTATGGGGCTGCAATCAATAAGTACACTATACAACATGCATAGTTCAGGAGGTCCTCATAGATGGTCAGTTGAACCATCTTTGTTAGTTTTCATCTGGTAAAGTGCACAAATCTCAGATTCCAATATTTTGGTGGCAGAGCAGAAACTTCCACCAAAGGAACTATATGAGAGACCAAAGAACATTCTTGAGGGCATTTTGTTAACATCCAAAGAACCGTGATGATATTCTTTCCAGAGTAGTCTGTATTGAAAGATCAACTCAACTAAGCCTTATCCTGACTAAAAGAGGTTTGGCTAAATATATCTAGTATATTTTTTAAAAAAGTTAAATTTCTCTCATCTGTGCACTGTGCTCAATATATCGCTTCTTATTGGTACTCTAATGCCTTATTGTATATGCATTAAAATATTTGATTACGATGCTGCCATTGGATTCATTATGCTTTTGTTTATCCTCAATATGTTTAAAATGTCTTCTCCTTGATCATAAATGAACTTAGAGACATCCCTTCATCAGTAGCAACTGCCATGGTTGAAGGTCACTTAGATCCAATTACCATGGAAGCCTTTGGTAACTCAAAGAAAGCTAAAAGTTGTCTGGACCCAAATGTAACTCTAGCTTCTGATCAAGTGCTAAGAGCGGAGACCCAGGTGGTGATGTCTACGCAAGAGAGCTGCTTTTCCATATTTTGTTCTTGTGAAACAACAGATAAAAGGAATACATGCAAGCTTTCTTTTAATCATGCAACTTCATAGTTTATAGAGAAGCTTTTCCACTGTGTTGTGTGAGTTGTCCACTTCTTACCTGTTTATTTGGTAATATATTAGTCATAATGAGACCTCAATTATGTGAAGATTGCTTGGCATGCCAAATGCACTAATCTTGTTCTATCTTGTCTGTGTGCATGTTGTGCATATTTTGTGGTCAGCTCTATTTTTACAATGTTTTAGTCCTTCCGTCATGAACAGATACAGAGCAGAAGGTGACTTTGGATAAGAGGAGCTATTTGAAGGAAGCTGCTGCCCTTGAAAAACTAATAGCTCCTTCAGAATTCCACCAGAAAGTTGATGACATTGAAGAAAAAAGAGAATTTCCAGACAACAACCCCTTCAAGAAAAGAAAAGTTGTTGATTTTCAGTTGGAACAAATGCAAACCACTACTGAACAAGCTTCAAAGGTGATAGATGCTGAAGAATCAGATAAGCTTATAGAAAGAAGAGAGATTCTCAAAAAGCTATTCAAGAAAGTAGAACTTGATTCTCAGTTGGAGTAGAGACAGACAACCATGGAGTTTCTCAAAAACTCTTTCAAGAAAGAAGAGTTTCTCAGAAACATTTGTTTTGATTCATCTTTCTTTGGACTTTATGATGGATTTTCTTCCTTCTTGCCCTTTGAAATGTAATCAGAAAATTTTCATATTTGATGAATGTTATTATCATTACAAGTTCCCTGCTTTAACTGACTACTTTTGATGAAGTGGGTGTTTACATTTCCTTGCCCATTTGTAAATAAAGTCACTAAATCAAAATGCTACGACTAGTGTGATATGTTATTTCTTTATAGCTACTATTTACTAGTACTGGTCACAGCCCTGGCCAATTTCATTCTTGTTCTTTTCCTATTATCTTCTGTTTGTTTAAGCCAAATCAGTCCTATCCCTTCTCCCACGATCTTTCTTAGAAGTTCAACTCTAGAAATCTGAAAACAGGGGTGTCCAATCCTAAATTATGACTTGAAATAAGAACTGATTCTGTTAAGTGTGAATCATACAGGTTTCTATTTCTTCCAAGTTGCAAAAACATTTTATTTTTGGGGTTACCATACAACATTTAAGACGCAGAATCACTCCAAAAAAATAGATATGCAAAAAAGTGTGCCAGACCCAGAATCAAGTTTAAAAAATAGAATCGTTACAGTACATACCCTAAGTGTCCGAGACCTGAGACTGTGTGAGTTGAGAATTTTGCTCTTATCAACTTCTTTTTTTAGCATAGTTTCAAAAGTTAGAATTGATCTCAATCGGTGCTGATTCGGATGGGTATCGGATTATTCACGATTGGATGGATCTACCTTTGGTTTATTTAAAAAATTGTTTTTTTAGATATTTCTACCCTTAGATTTGTACTGGTGGATTGGTTTTGGTATTAGTCATAATCTCTGACCCGAATTGATTTTTGACACTTTGCTTGTGAGTATTATTACTGAAACTGCCTTGGGTCTTAATGTTCCGTTAGGAGTTTGTTGCTTTGCTGGAGAGGCTTTGATGCAATAGGAAATATAGGGGCTAGATCTCGTTTTAGTGTTAACCATGAATGCAAAAAATATAATCTATTGAATCTTTTAGAAAGAGTAGGGGGCGGATGTAGCCAAGTGGATTAAGGCAGTGGAAGCAAGCTACCACCATGCGCCGGTTCAATTCCCGTCGTTCGCCCATCTCATCTTCTCCTATTGCTCTCTTTTTTTCTTTCGTAAAGACGAAGAAAGATATTCTATTTTCTCTCCTATTTAGTACGGCGACGAAGAATCAAACTATCACTATATTTATTCCTTTTCCTACTTCTTCTTCCAAGCGCAGGATAACCCCAAGGGGTTGTGGGTTTTTTTCTACCAATTGGGGCCCTCCCTATAGACCATCCCCACTGCTTGGCTTTCAATTCGCCTCTGACCATCAAATGAAATGTGAATAACCCATCCTCCTCTCTTTGAAACAAGGGGCGCTTCCGGTTCTGTCGGTGCTTCAAACAATTTTGTTTTATCTTCTCCATATTACCATATCTCTAGAGTCAATAATTTGATATGATGAACTGGGATTCGGAAATAGAAAATGTTTTGAATAGCCATAGGTAAAATATTCATGAGAGTTGTTCGATAGCTGCTCTACGACCACTCTCTCCCGATGGTCGAGCTGATCTACGACCACCCTTGTTCTTCTTGATTCTGCTGTTTCTTCTCACTCCCCAGAGCCTGAGGTGTCGATACTGGCAGAGACTTCAACTGAGTGGCATCTTCTTTGTTCGCTTGAAGGTTTATATTCTCCCTGGTCCTTTTCTTGGCCATCTTGCTACTCAGGAACCCCGGTCATAGAGCCAGTGGCCTCAGGACATTGAACATTCCCTGTTGGTAACCAATTCCAAAACCAAATGAGATTGAGGTACTGAATAAATGCAATGATGAAAAAGTATGAAGAATACAAAATGAATTGAAAAAGACCACTGCAACTGGAACAATTTAGCATTGCCTTCCGTCTCCGATTTTTGGCGAATCCAGGGAAAAAGAATTGGTTTCGCACTCAATCACAAGGAATGGCTTCTTCACAATTCATAAGCCCACCCTAACCTATCCCCCCTATGTTGTAAGTTCAAAGCAAGCCCGAAGCAACATAGAAAGAATTTGAATTGGAGCGGGAGCATCAAACAAGGTCTCGCAGAACCTAGTAGTAAGAACAAGCATAGGCACACCGGATCGTATATATCGCCATATCTATCTTTCATTCGTTAACCAGCAAACCCCCCTAACCATCTTGCTATAACTATTACTACTCATCTTCTTCCCTTTGAATAAGCTATCATTGGTCAATGACTGATCTCTTTCTAGTGGCCAATGATAGTAGCTCTGATCGATGCCAATCAGTGGTGGCCATCTCCCCCCCTTGGCTCTTAGGTTGGCTAGTTGTTTCTCTTCCTCTATGATTCTCTCTCTTAGGGAGTAGTCAGCAACCATTCGTTTGAGTGGCGAGCAACAAAGCTACAACTCCTTTACTTAGCTGTAAGTTCTAATGGGTGTTAGAAGCTTGAAGCTAAGGGTACAAATTTAGAGGATTGGATCACTGGGTTACCTGTTTGTTTTAGTCAAGCTCGCTGCCTACTCAGATGCTCCAGTTTCGCTTTAGCTCCCTAGCTACTAGCTCTAACTCAACAGCCACAATACCTTACTTTGCTTTAGCTGAACAGTTCCAATCCTTACTTGGCTGGAAGTACAAGAAGGTGCATAGCTTGCTTGTCACACAGGTCGTCTTTGGCTCGTCTCCTTCCGCGATACGCACTTGGTAGTAGCCCGACTGTAGATTCAACTTCGAGAAGATAAAAGCTTATCTGGCCAATCCACCTATTCTGGCTCCACCTTAACATGGCCTTACTTAGCTCTTTCGGACTAGCCTTTTGAAGCTTTCTCGCTTCCTGTTAAAGGGGAAACACCCGGTATGGAAGAGGGTAAGCTTTCTATGGATAGGACGTATCAACACCTTTTGCATCTTTTAAAGGATTCATAGTTGTATTGGGTCCTGAGGGTCCGAAGGAGAAGATCAAAACCTAAATGTGCCAGGGGTTGATCATCGAAGCCAGGGCAATAACGATGAAGGAATTTGAGCGCTGATGTAGCTAACAACCACCTTCATAGTCGATTCATTAGGGTCGTCACCTTCTACGCAGAAATATCCACCATTTTCTTTGTTTGTTAAGCCTCACAGCTATGGGAATTCGACCAATAACACTCAGAAAACACCAACGAAAAAAGGGATCAGAACAAAAAGAAAAAATAAATAAATATAGAAAGAAAGAAGTAAAAAGTCGCTAGCCTGGTTGGTTTAAGGGCTGCGCTGGCGCTCCAGCTCATGTAGTCTATTCATACTATTGATATATTCCGTGTTTTCTCTCCAAATTCTTTGAAAAATGGGAGATTCGGATCCTTCTCTTCGAATACTGTCCAAAGCGGTTTAGTTGATTGGCAAGCCGACTAAAGGGGACCCGAAGAGCCCAACGAATTGAGGTGAACTAACCATATGCTTAACACATGTAGTTTGCAAACCTCGTTCACCACCAAGATGCTTAAATCATGACTCGAGGGAACTAAAAGAGCCCGCTCCTCGAGAAGGCATTGAGCTTGCTGGTGGCAGCGAATTCAATCAAGCAGCAACCTCGCTCTTACATCGTTGCCGAAGGAGGCATGCGTATCCTCCCAGCCGTATCGGTCTCCCCATCGGTATGGTTCCGCTAATAGATCAAGTGGACTAGGACCCCCCCTCTACTACTACCTAGTGGATCGGCTCAACCTCGACCATCCTCTTAATAAATCTGTGGAATTCCACCAAGCAGCTTCCAGAGCAGAACCTAACGAATATTATCCGCAGGGTAATTGAATGAAATACATCAATAGAGCTAGTTGAAAGAGATATCCATGCTTTAAAGAAGAGAAGGCTTGGGGAAATTCACCTATTCTCCTTGGTCCTACTCATGTCAGTTATCAATATCCTACCAACTCTAGTTTGATTTCAACAAAACTAGGCGAGAATCACCCAAAGGAAGAGATGAAGTCGAATGTTGCTCACAGATCGTCTTATACTCGCTTGTAGCTAGTCTACTTGAAACCGGCGACAAAGAGTTTGAGTAAGCTCTTTTGACCAATTAGCACGTTTGGTAGCCAGAAAGAGGATATCATAGAAAGCATTCACTTTTCTACGGTCACTGATCAAAAGCACATTCATTCAGTAAGGACTAAGCACTAGTACCCCTCGAATCAGATTGCAAATTCTATGTGAGCCAAACGAACTCATATCTCACTCGGAAAAGAATCTTCTAAGTTTAGAAGAAAGTCAGTTCCCTTTCGAGCCGAGCTAGCTACTATCTATCCTACCGCTTACTCTTGGTTGGCATCATGTCGAGATTACATATTTTGCCCTGTCCTATCATCTGTGTAAGGTAATAGAACTCTAATTCCATTGGGAAGAAGAGCAAGGAACACTGATTTGATTCATAAACTTGAGATGATCGTCCAAAACAAACTTCCTTTATTTAAGAAGGTTGGATTACAAAAGAAGGGAATCCAAATAAGATAGCAAAATAAAAAAGGAGATTAAGATCCCTAAATCATGGACAAAACTTTAGATAACATGTACAACTCTAAAATTGAGAATTTGACCCTGAATTCATGGTCCAAAGAATTCCTATTGATTTGGGCAACCTATAGAGCACATGTTTCCATTTCTTAAAGGTATTATAGTTCCTGTAACTCCACCCCAATCGAAAGTTACACCCTTTAAAGTTGTACTAGAAGAATTGGTACTTTTGACTTGATTATGTGGATTAATTTCTGCAAGTCCAACCAATTCAAAAATTCTTCAGAAACCTTTTCTATGTTAGACTTGATCCTTGGCCTGACGAGTCTCATCAGGCTCCCTCAAGATCAGCCGGGGAGAACCAACAATGAGCTTGCCTTTAAGAGTATTGACTTGCGACCAAGAGAGACCTTTAGTAAACACATCAACAATTTGGTCTGTGGTTGAGATATATCGAACAACAAATTGACCTTTGGCAACCATATCTCGGATGAAATGAAAATTGATTTCTATATGCTTGTTCCGTGAATAAAGAATTGGATTTGCCGTAAGATACATTGCCCTAACGTTGTCACACCAAATAAGAGGGGGGCTATGTTGCTGCATCTCTATATTCTGCCGCAGTAGAGGACCGTGAGATAGTTTTTTGCTTGCGAGAACACCATGAGATAAGATGTGAGCCAATCAATGTCCAAATAGGCTTGAAGCTCAACTAAAGATCTCATGGTGTGTTTTGGTTTATGAAACAAAAGCTTATCAGAAAAGGTAAAATTAACATATCTTAAGATACGTTTAACTGCTGACCAGTGTAAATCAGTTGGGTTGTGCATGAATTATGCCACCTGATTCACGGCAAATCCAATATTAGGTCAGGTCATTTGGAGATACTGTAACGTACTGACTAAATGATGATACTTTGTTCCGTCTGAGAGGGATGTACCCGATGAAGTTGTCAATGGTGGTGTTGAAGCTATCAGTGTAGAGATCAGCTTTACCCCTGACATGTTAGTGCTAGAAAGACGATCTAAAATATATTTTTGTTGCCCAAGATATAAACCATCAGAGGTGCAAGAGACTTCTATTTCAAGAAAGAAATGGAGAGGTCCCAAGTCCTTTGTTGCAAAGGTAGTGGATACAGCACAAACTGGGACAGCAATAGAAGAATAATTGTTGCCAGTAATAATGAGATCATTGACATAGACCAGAAAATAAATAACAATCCCTTGTTGGCTGTAGATGAACAAGGAGCTATCGGTTTTGGAAAACGAAAATCCTTGAGATAGTAGGAATGAACTCAAACGATGGAACCACGCTGTAAGGGGGACAAATGAGATTGGATGGAGAGAGAGAGAAAGATTACCCCTACACCCTTTTCTTCTTCATTCTCTAGGGTTCTTGGGAATGTTTCATATTGTCATTTTCCTGCTTATTTTCTCTCACCTATTTTCCTAGCAGGTTGATGTCTCCAAACCTGTCCGACAACTGTAGGGGATAGGGAAAGCATGACTTTTGGAGTCGACATCTATGATTCAAGGCCTAGTACCCCGTTTTGGAGCCCAATTCCGGTTAGGGGATCCAGCTCAGATTGGGGGTTGGATTCCAAATAAGTGATTGAACCCTCAAGTTTGACGTCATATGGTCTACTTATCAAGGATACAGGTTCATGTAAAGTTATAAGAGTGTGAAGGTGTTAGGCACCCACCTCGCCTGGTAAACCGGTCTTCCTACCAGTTAATTGGATTTCAAATATTCTCCCAAGAATTTTAACAGCCTACGTCAACATGAAAGCTTTATCGCATGAGATGATATAACACAGGTATACTATTGCATGGAATAATTGCAAAAGCTCTTAAGATATCACTGTGTAAACCTAGTCCAAAGGGTATCCAACAAACTTCAACACCGAAAAACCCAATTTCTTAGGGAAAATAATCCTCTGTTTTTCTCATCCCTGTTTTTCCTTGTTTTGCTACCTGCAGAACACGACACATGGACAACTTTAAGATCAACGCACCGGATGTAATAATTCTCACCCAATCTTAACCGTTGGTCTCCTTGTTGTCCACGTGTCGCGTTCTGCAGGTAGCAAAACAAGAAAAAACATGGATGAGAAAAATAGAGGATTTTGATCCATTTCTTAGCCCTTCATGCAAACTGGTATTGATCCAATCCACTCTTTCCGCTATGCCCCTGTATGCAATGCCCTGCTTTTCTCTCCTCGTTTCCATCTACAAATCCCTCGACTCTATTAGTTGAGATTTTTATTGGTCTAACGGCAACAAATCCTTTGTACCCACCATCTCTTTGTCCACCATCTGCAAAAGTAAGGAGTTTGGTGGTCTTAACATCAAAAGCTCAATGACTGTAAACAAGGCTTTCTTGGCAAAAAAGGGATGGAAACTTTTGACCCATTCCTCTTCCCTTTGGTCTGGCCTCATGAAGAAAAAACATTTCCCTAATTCCAGCTTCCTTGAACCCGAGTGTCCCTCTTCTGCTTCCTGGGCTAGAAATCGGTCTGCTTCACAAGAGATCTCTTCTAATCTGGCCTCGTCATCCAACTGGGTAACGACAACTCGATCAATCCCTGGTCGGATTTTCGGATAACCAACTGGCACCCCTTCACGGCACTTTACCCACTCCCTCAGAACGCACCCACCTGACTCAATGTTTATCAACCCTATCGATCGCAGCTGGTGCAAAGACATGGTGTTCAAATGGTGGCCATCTGATGTTGCATATCTCATCTTCTTAATTCCCATTCCCACTTTCCCCATTCTTGACAAATTTGTGTGGGCTGCTTCGTCAAATGGATGGTTCTCGGTTCCTTCCGTGTATAGCGTCGCAATCAATAGTTCATTCCCAATCCTCTAAGCAATTGGCTAAAAATTTGGCATTTACCAACTCCTCTAAAGATCCAACACCTTCCTGTTATATGGGCGGTGGGTAAGGGTAAAGTTGGAGACGGTGGTGGAAATGGAGTTGGTAAAATGAAAGGTTGAAGGACCACTAATTGCTAGACTTGTTGGGTAATGGGGCAAGTTAAGAACATGTGGTTGGGTTCTTGGGCATAGTGTGAACAAAGGGCACAAGTTGGGTTCAGAGAAAATTCTCTACGATTGAGGTCCTTCTCAGAACCGCCTTCCTCTGTACTATAATTTGTAACATTTGGCTTGGATATTGGGATTGGATCTTTGGCAGAACAAACTTTGCACCCAACCTTATTGTTCTCAAAGCTATCCGGGAAGCAAGGGACCAAAGTTACCAGGCACAGATCAAACCCACTAGACCGTTGATCATGGTAACCTGGTCCCCACCTCCGTATGGCTTCTTGAAATTTAACGTCGACAGCGCTAGTAGAGGTGACCTGGGCCTGCTGGGATTGGTGGCATTTGTCGAGACCATAATAATTTCTCTGGGGCTATCAGACACAACCACGCCATCTCGGCAGAGGCATTGGCAATCAGGCAAGCGTTTGTCTTCGCTTCCACTTTCAATGCTTCTTCCATCATTAATGAGAGCGACAAACTCCTTATCACTACCCTCCTCAAAGGCTCTGTTGGCCTCGTGCCCTTGGCACGTCAAGACCATCATTGCCGATTGTCTCCAGCTTGCAAGGGACATCACTGTCATCAGCTAATTCCCTGGCTTTTAAAGCTGCCTCATCCCAAAGCCCCCCCATCTCTTTTGTCCTTCCTGCCCCCTTCTATCAACTCTCTCTTGGTTGCTAATTGTACTGGTTGCATCTTTAATCGCTAATAAAGCACCTTTATCAAAAAAAAAAAAAAAAAAAAAAGTAGAAAAGAAAAAAAGAAAAAAAGAAAAAAAAGGAGAGAGAATGTTATCTTAGGTTGAAATCGTCTGCAATTCCGATCTCGTACAATTCCGTACAATACCACCTTCAGGGGGTGATACGTGTGTTGATACCAATACAATGGTCCAGATCTGGTACAACTAATAAAACATTAAATCAGTGAAGAGGCATTTAAATCATATCTGGACCATTGCATTGGTATCAATACACGTGTCACCCCCTGAAGGTGGTATTTCACGGAATTGTACGAGATCGAAATTACAGACGATTTTTTTCCTGTTATCCCAGAGTATAAAAAATGATGATTAACACCAAAGGATGTAAGAGCATCAGCATCTCGATTCCCTTGCCAGTAAATTAGGTTAAATGAGATCGAGTGAAAATCACTAACAAGATAAGCATAGTCCCGAATAATGTGCTTAATACGCCCAAGGGATAGTAGTGTTAGAACCCTTTTAAGATATTGATAGAAAGAGCGCAATCTCCTTCAACAATGAAATTGGAAAAACCTTAAGACTTAGCAATTTGAAGACCCTGCCTAATTGTCAGCGCTTCCGCAACATAGGCTAAATTCAGCCCAGTATATTCTGCAAATCTGGTGATGAAGTTGACATTAGAATCTCTGACAATGCCTCCAATTCCCACAGGTCTCGATGTCCCAAGACTCGATCCATCAACATTTATTTTTATAAAACCAATAGGAGGGGAGAGCCACGCAATATATATATATATATATATATAGGATTGACAGTAATAGTTGATACTCTTGATAAAGTTGAATAACTGAAGAAACCAGCTGGGTGGGTGCTTGAGATCTTCCTCGAAAAAACTTATCATTGCATGCAATCCAAATACTCCATATAAGTGAATGCCTTGGGGCAAATCTGAAGTTTTTGATGTTTAGGAATCTGCTGGTTAAGAAAATGTATTAATATCCCTTGAATTTAGATATAAGCATGTGGCAGTAAATGGAAACCCGTTGTAGTCCAAATAGCAGTAGCATAAGGACAGGTGCGAAAAGATAATCTAATGATATCTCCTTTGAGCAAAAGGGACATATAGGACTAAGATAAAATCCCCAAGATATAAGAAGTTCAGCATGAGAAACCCAATTCAAAAGAAAATTCCAAATAAAAATTTGTATTACGGGAGTGATGGGAATATGCCAGATCAATTGCCAAAGTGGATTGGACTCGAAAGCACTAGAAACATAGCAATTACTTAGCTTAAAAACAATAGGTAGAAAATGCAGAGAATTTTCTTAAAGAAGTAGCCACCCAAATATAACTATCATTTTGCTCTGAAACAGATATTGGTATAGATAAAATATTAATAGTGATCATTTGAGGATAAAAAAACCGCACAAAATCAGCTTTCCATGAAAAGGTATCAAAATCAATAAAATTACCAACACTTGTCGGAGCTTCATGATGAAGAGGATAAGGGTCAAAGCTGATAGTATTTCTTGGAACCCAAGGATTTAAAGAAGGCCCATAGCCAGTTCTAATGAAGAGCCCCTTCAACAAAAGTGTTTTTGTTTTGAAAATTGATTTCTAACCCCATGAAGCTGTTGAAGGACATAAAGCATGCAAGAAATTTCCAGTAGGAAAACACTTTTGATTTCATAAGCTGACACCATAAATATTTTGGTGGAAACAAAAGCTCCTAGGATTTTTTGCAGAGAAGAGCTTTATTCATCACAATGCTAGTTTAACATTGAGCCTTCCAAACTTCTTTGATTTACAGATTATAGACCAAGCAACAGTGGGGACAAGATTCTTATCTCCATTTGACAAGAAGAAGGATTTACAAGTCTTGTCTATTGCCTTGAGAGTGCTCATTGGAAGTTGAAAACGAGACACGGTATTGGGGGAGAGTGGAAAGAGTGGAGTTAGTGAAAATGAGTCTTCTTGCTAAGCTTAAGAATTTATATTTCCATGATCGAAGGCGAGTGTTAACTCTATCTAGGAGAGCTTAACAATCTTCCTTTGAAATTTTACCTGTTTTGAAAGGCAGACCCAAGTAAGTATCTTTGGAATTTGAATGGTGAATCCCAAATCTCTCAAGCAAAAGGCGTTTGGTAGAAGAACAAACATTGGGACTAAAATGCACTTTGGTTTTATGCAAATTAAGGCTTTGACCAGAATAAGAACAATATTCCTCTAAAATATTCGGCATAGCTCATGCTTCTTGGGTTGTTACTCTTCCAAAGAGAAGGAAGTCATCTGCAAAAGCAAGGTGGGAGATAGCTTCACTATTGCGGGAGATGCAAATTCCATGAACGTGCTTGGTTTTGAGAGGATTGGCCGTATGAGAAGAGAGCACTTTAGCACATAAAACAAAGATATAAATGAGAGCGAATCTCCTTGTCTCAATCTCCTTGAAGGGCTAAATGTGGGAAGTGAAGAACCATTAAAAGGATGGAAATTTGAGGAAAACAAGGCTCAGAATTATTTTAGGGTGTGTGGTAGGCTGGTAGCAACACTCAGAAATTAAAGTCACTCCATTAAATCTGAACTGTTGATTTGATTATAGTGAAATCTGAGACGTCCATTGCTTCAGTGTCGAGACATGTAAAATATTAAAAGGAAACATAGTTCAACTATATACGTATAATTTGGGTACCTTCCCCTTTTAAAGGATGATTAGTTTATTATCAAAAAGAGAAAAATAACAATTGGGATCGAAGAACATAGACTAAGCACCAAGCACCCCTCCTCTCTCTGAAATTTCATAAATTTCAGGCACTTCCGTCAGTAAGAGGTCAAGCCCACTTTCATCCACAAATTTGATCACAATGTAAGCAACTTTCTTTGTTTATGGAGACAGCATTCTTGTCTTCATCTTCCAGTGGATTTCAAGCCAACACACACATACGAGGTCTGCTACCACTGAGAATCTTGAACTTGAAGCATTGAAGCATATGAATTGTCAGTAACCATACAATACAAGATCCAAGGAAGGATTGTTAGAACTTTTATGTGGGCTTAATTGATACTAATTGATCCATTGGATCTAAGCAGTTATAAACCCACTCTGATTAGGAAATTCCTAACTCAATCCATTGTGGGAGTGAATAGGATTTTAGGTATTTTATTATAAATAGAAGCTAATGGTCCTTGCAGCCGTTACTTTAATACCTTCATGGTTTTGGAAGCATAGACTCCCCTCAGCGGAGTATGTGAGAGAATCCCAAGGGTAAACGATTGCAAAAGATCTTAATGGATGGAACTCCTTTAAGTAGACCAATCTTCAAGCATGTGGGATCCGTGATCAATACTCGTGGGGCTTTTAAACTTACACTCAGGTATTCCTCTACTCCCATTTCATGTAATGGGGTGTTCCATTTTTTTTTTTTTTTGGATGAATAAAAAATATATTAAAGAAAAGGAGCAAGAAGACAGCCAAAAGGCAGGATACAAGCCAAATTAGCAAGAAGCTAAAGGCACCACACGATCCTCAGATGAGGCAAATAAAAGAAAATACATGGACCAACAGGACACAACACAAATTAAGTTTTCCATTCCTTGGAGTGAAGGTAGTACGGGGCAAATCTGATACGGTGGCTCCATCCAGTATAGATGGTATGACCGTCAGATTCTTTATATGTCATTTCCTCTGAATCATCAACATGTTGAATCAGCTAGTATCCTTCAATTCTGTCTATTCCACTAGAGTGGGATCAATTGAAGAACCTGCATGCCAATACGAGATATGAAGAAATGGAATATCTTCCTCAAAATCCATCTCATTATTAGGATTCAAAAAAGCTAGAGACTCCAAAAGGTCCTCCGAAGAAGCTACTGATGAATTATCAATCTCGGAATTTAACTTACACTCATGGACTCTAGATACAAACTTCTTCTGCTTCTTCTTCTTTTGCTTCATCTTTTTGAAAGAGGATCGAACAAGAGAGGTAGGAAAATTGTTCAGAAAATTCAGCTTAATAGGACTATCTTTCGTAGTGTTATCCTCCTCACCTAACAAATCATCCTTATCCCTCTCCTTCACACCTAACAAATCACTTTCATGAGTGTTGACTAAATTTTCCACATCATCGACCAAAGAAGGGGGAGAAATGACTCCAATAGTTGAATTAGCTCTGAATTCGTCACAAGCAACCTTATCAAGATCCATCTCGTTCTCTTCCAAGGCACATGGGTGAACATCAATGTCATAATTCACATCATCATCAAAAGAGGATCTATCTCTATCACTAATATCATCAATATTGTCTTCTCCCAATAATGCAAAAGTGTTAACAGTACAGGTAATAGAAGAGGACAACGTCTCCTTTGCCTTATGACAAACTTTGAAATTCAAACCCAAACCCCCACCACGCTGGCATCCCTCGCCTGCAGCACCTCCATTTTCGGTAGCTTCCATCTCTTGCTCACCACCCTTTATGGTGGCAGCGAGGATGTCTCCTTTTACACGAATTTTCTTCGTCCATTCCTTACTAATAGTGGCGATAACATCAGTGTTTATCGATTTTGGTGTGCATTGCCTATTTGAGTGGCCGAAAATCTTGCAAGTATCATAGCGAAGGGGGCGCCATTCATAGAAAACTTGTTGGTTAAAGCGAACACCATTTTCAGGGAAGATTTTGATATGGTTAGGAGGCACAACTGATGTTGAGAGTTCCACACAAATCCTAGCAAATGAGAGTCTCTCTCAATTTGGTTCTACGATCAGTAAACAAAGGCTTGCCAATGGTGCCACCAATACCGCTTAAAGCTTCCGCAGACCAGAAATGGAAAGGCAAGTCCGGCAAATGGATCCACACTGGGATGGAGCTTTTTTCTTCATAGGAATAGATGGATTCCAAGTTCTTAAGACTAGAGGGGAGTGCTGAAGAACCCAAGGACCTCCTTCAAGAACAGAGAACATCTCCTCCTCATTGCTGAAACGGAATATGTAAACCTATTGTCTAAAAGAACAACTTCCACATGGCCAGACAACTTCCACAAACTAGCAACAGATTTGACAAACGAGAAGGCAGGTTTTCTACTGATAAAGTGACCCACACAGGTCAACATCCAAAGGGCGATCTCGGCTTCCAACACCTCAGAAGAACAGTGCACCACAAGTTTTCCTTCTTCCAAATCTGGCTGAATAAAGCAAAGAGCTAGACCCTCATTTGACGAGGGATACCTAGAGAATAAAGATGAAAAAGGCAGGCCTTGAGGGAGCAGAGAAGGGGAACATGTGACCCAGAAGCTGCCAGGGGAGCTCAGAGGTCCTTCAGATGGACCGAAGAGCCTTCTATGGTACAGCACCATCAAGATCAGCTAAGATATGACTGGCCCCAAGCGAATCAGTAGCAGGAACTGATAATGGGGGGAAAGCCTCAAGACCAGAGGCAGGGAGCAGGGAGGCCTTCAAGACCATTGCTCCATTAACTATCACAACAATAGCATATTGTATAGCCTATCAGATTACTCAAGCCTCTTAGCTTAATAACTTAATTCATACACTTCTGGGTGTTCCATTGACTATCATAAATACGGTAAATCTACATATTTGTGTGTTATAGGATCCGTGAATCGTTGTTCTTGGTTTAGGAACTACACCCATGCTCAACCGGTGAGCATGTGGTTAATCTCTTTTATGATTCGTACTTGTATTCTAAACACTATGCGGTTGTTCATATGATTCCATGTAGTAGAATCCCTAACAAGGATAACTATGGAAGGGTTAGAGAATGGCAGTTGGAAGAGAAATAAGGACTTGGGAGTTAGTAAAAGATCGCCGCCTCCAATACTTGGAGCAGAGAAGGGGAACATGTGACCCAGTGATGCAGTTGGGCGATGGAAGGGGTCTCTTTGATTTGAGAATTTTCCTATTTACTTTCCTTTTTTGGTTTAGAAATTAGTTTGATAGTATTTTAATTTAGATTTGATTTTTATTTTAATTTCTATGTAAGTTAGTTTCCATTTTTAAGTAGTTTCCATTAATTGTTTGATTTTTCCTTTATATTAGTCATCAAGGATTAAAGTATCGGTATCGATCGTCGTATCGGTCGGCCAAAATTAAGATACGTATCTGAGGGTATCGTATCGTATCGGAGATACACTAAGATACGCTAAAGATACACACATAAATGGATAGGAAACATTTTTTTAAACACTTTTGCATAAAGAATTTGTTAAAAAAAGCTATTGATAACATGTATTATGCATAAACACTAAATTGAGGGTATCGTACTAAGAATTCAAGGTCTGGAGTTGTCCCATAAATGTAAAATCCTTGTTCCCAACCTTGATTTCCACTTTAGTTAAAGAGAAATATGGCTGATAGCAACTTTGGAACAAAAACCTTTCAAAAAATCGTTTTTTTTTTCTGAAAAATTACCCATATTGGTCATTATATGACCGTAGCGCCGATACATATCGATACTCATTGATACGTACCGATATATATATATCGATACTCACCGATACGTGCTGATATATACCGATACGTACCGATCGATACATACTGATACTCATCGATACGTACCAATACATATCGAAACGTACATTTTACCTCAATTTTATATTTTTTATAGAGTCGTATCGAGGCATGTCGTATCGTATCGATGTGTATTAGTGGTGTATTGATGCATATCGGTATATATTGTAGGATATATATCGATACGAAATGATTTAAAAATTCAATGTATCGTATCGGTGTGTATCGTATCGACCGACTAAATTTAAGATACGTATCGGAGGGTATCGTATCGGTATCGGAGATACTTAAAACCATGTTAGTCATGTAATAGAGAAGAACTCAGTTTTGAGATTTGAAGTTTTTTGAAGAATTAATCTTGGTTGAGAATTTTGGGTGAGAACCTTGGCTGCCGTGGGTGTCCATCTTTTGTTTCCTTCCTAATCTCCTTCTCTTCTTCTTTATTTCATCTTCTTTTTTCTTTTTCCTCTGTTTTCTTTTCCTTCTGTTATTCATTCTTCTTGCTGGTCCTCACTCCCAGCCCATGTTTCTGGGCAACGTTAGCAGCACCACAAGTGTAGGTCGATCTCTCTCTTGTGAGATTTGTTTGGGCTGAGATTTTGATCGAAGGCTCCCCTCTCTTGGGCGATCAAAACCCTAGAAGATAAGAGTTGGTAGTGCCCTCTGTTGGAAGTTTCACACTGAAACCGAAACCTGCCTCCCTGTCTTTCGCCAGGTATAATCTGACCAGATAAAACCTTTGTGCTTATCTATAATATTGAAGCTTCTTAAGTTGCATTCAAGAAGGCCTTGAGTTGAGATTTAAGCTCTAAAATTTGAACCTAATCTGGGTTTAGATGAAGGATCTCTGCCCATCGTACTAGAAACTGGTTTCCGCCTTTGGTTAGTATCGTGAGAAGGAAGAAGGTGATTTCTTTTTTTTTATTCTTAAGTGACTTAATTTTCTATATTTATAGTTAACCCCCTCCTTTTCCTAAATTTGTGTTATGTTATTCCCCTCATCTTTTGTAATTCCAGAATACCCCTCCCTTTTTAATTTCTATCTCAATTTGACCCTATCATTTATTTTCCTCTCTTTTAAGTGCTAGAGTGTTCCTAAATTTACAAGATTGCCCCCCAACCATTAAATTTGAGATTTTTAGTCACTCTTGTGGGCCCTAAGCGATCCGATTCCGATCATTGGAATTCGGTTTCGCATCACCCAGAAGCTGCCAGGGGAGCTCAGAGGTCCTTCAGATGGACCGAAGAGCCTTCCATGGTACAACACCATCAAGATCAGCTAAGATATGACTGGCCCCAAGCGAATCAGTACCAAGAACTAATGGGGGAAAGCCTCAAGACCAGGACAGGGAGCAGGGAGGCCTTCAAGACCATTGCTCCATTAACTATCACAACAACAGCATATTGTATAGCCTATCAGATTACTCAAGCCTCTTAGCTTAATAACTTAATTCATACACTTCTGGGTGTTCCATTGATTATCATAAATACGGTAAATCTACATATTTGTGTGTTATAAGATCCATGAATCAGTGATCTTGGTTTAGGAACTACACTCATGCTCAACCGGTGAGCATGTGGTTAATCTCTTTTATGATTCGTACTTGTATTCTAAACACTATGCAGTTGTTCATATGATTCCATGTAGTAGAATCCCTAACAAGGATAATTGTGGAAGGGTTAGAAAATGGTAGTTAGAAGAGAAATAAGGACTTGGGAGTTAGTAAAAGATTGCTGCCTCCAATACTTGGAAGTATCTCCCAAGATGATAGAAAACATTTTTGCTCCTATCAAAATTCTTCCCACAGGTTCTGCTCCTGTTCCTTTTTTGCTTTTACTTTTGCTTCATTATAAGGAAACTCTAAACTCTAGGGATGGGAATATGATATTGGTGTTGGTTGACATGTCTAAATAGAAAATTGAACAGCCACAATTCAGTAAAAAGCAGAAGCAAGAAGAAATAGCTTAACTCTGCAGCTACAAAGCTTCATTGTCTTCAATCTTCAATCTTCAATCTTCAATCTTCAATCTTCAATCTTCAATCTTCAATCTTCAAAGTCAGTGGCACATTTGCACTCCCTGAACCATTTAACGACTGCAACTGTTCCCTAATTGGTATAAAGTAAGGGGCATTGTGAATTAGGTAACAATAACAAACAAGCTCGTACCCCTAGAATGTGAAAATGGCATCTAAACATCATTATGAAAGTAAGACCAAATCAACCTTTTTGGGTCATATCGATTCATTGGTTCTCTTTGGGTCTGAGCTCAATGCCTTGGATGATGAGACCAGACTTCCAGTTAAGAACCTTGACCTCCTTAAGACTCATCTCCACCTCCCCATCCTCACCTCTTTCATTAAAGAACTCACCCATCTCTATCTCCATCCACCCATCCCCTCTCTCCTTGGGCACTTGTACCTCTGATTGTGGATCCGCCACTTCTTCCTCTTCTTCCTCTTCTTCCTTTGGGTGCACTTGTACCTCTGATCGTGGATCCGCCACTTCTTCCTCTTCTTCCTCTTCTTCCTCTTCTTCCTCTTCTTCCTCCGGGTTCACCGGATTCAAAGAGACATACTTCATTTCTCCCTCTTCAGCACGACCAGTACCACTAGCCCATTTGACTGAGACTTCTACAAGTTCCTCGAATCCGTAGGCCATGTCAGTGACCTTGAGCACCAGGTATGCTCCGTACTTCGTGTTTGGGGACAGCATTCGTGTCTCTATTTTGCCACGAATTTCAAGCCAACAAACATTCAAGAGCTTAGCCACCTCTGAAAACCTGTAACATGCAAAGATGAATCATGATTCATGCGACATACTTTGAAGGAGTTCATGAGACTTTCGATTGTGATAGAGAGAGAGAGAGAGAGACCTGGATTCAGGGAGGGGAAGCCAGTTCCAATACATTGGGGTATCACCCCAGATAATGGTAAGCTCTCTTGCTCCAATCATATAACACTTCTTCCCACTGCATTTCTCTAATGCGAAGGTCTGCAATGAGACAAAGCATTGGCGAGTAGCAAATGGGTGATTCAACAATCAAGGGTAAATATTTATCACTACCTATTCAATCTATTGAAGGAGAGTGATGCGATTTCGATTTTACCTTAGTGCCACTGTCGATGAGAAGGGGATTATCGCAGAGTTGGAGAAAGAGCTCCTTCTTAGATGAGAAAGTCGGCAGAGACGTATACACCGATGAGGAAAGAATCTGCTGGATATCGGAGGGCAAGAATGTCTCCCACACCCAGTCAGAATCGGCCGCCAATTGAAAAACTGAAGAGACAGCCGACGACCTGCACGCATCTGGAGGAGATGTGAGAGATAGAATGTTCGAAATAAAACCTTCAGGGAGGAAGTACAGATCGACGCTACTCCCTTGCTCCATTCTTGCTCTTCGCAATCTGTGTCAGTCGCTCTCTTGGGTTCTCTGAAATAGGGCTTTCACCCTTTAGCCGATGAACCCTTTCCATTATATGGAATTGGACCAAAAGGGTATGCGAACTTGTTTCCACGTTTAAGCGCTGCTATATTTTAGCCATTATTTTATGTCTGAGGTTCAATAGTAAAATCATTTCAAATGCCTCAAAATGTCACAATCATTAGATTATGAAAACGTGACAGCCTCAAACTTTCACAAATTATGAAAACATGTACAGGTGTTAACAGTTCAACATTTATAGAGAGAATTAGATAAGACTATGGACAATTAAGAATTAAAGAGGATCCAATTTCACGAAGAAAGAACATATTCCTTAATACCACTTAACTCACCAAAAGGTTCAGGATCTAACCATATTTAGGGGCCAAAAATTTGTTTTTAATAGGTTAGAAGAAGCAAAGTCATCAATAGATCCTTTTGTATTGTTGCCGTTTTCGAATTTATTAACTATGAGTTGAAGTCATGATGCTATGGGTTGCAAGTTGTCGGTTGGGCTGAAACTCGACTAAATGAGCTGAAGTTGGCTGGGTTGGGCTAGGATGGAGTTCACATTTGAATCAAAATTACCTGAGTTAGTTTTGATTAAAATGAAAAGGTTTTGGAGAGAGTTCACTCTCGGACACATATATTTACCGTATTGAATCCCATATTCTTCTCTTGTTTTTTAGTTTTGGCTACATGTTTGTCTCAGGTTTCTCAAGTGGGTTTATCGGAAACTAGGCATCATATTGCTTTTGTTCTTTATGTCTTTGAACAACCTATAGAGCACCGGTTGTCATTTTTGAAAGGTATTATGGCTCCTGTAACTCCATCCAAGCCGAAAGTTACGGGCCTTGGAAGTTGTATATATTTTCAGAATTAGTACTTTTAACCTGACTGTGAGGACTTTTGCAGGTCCAACCGATCAAAAAATTCTTCAGAAATTTTCTCTACATCAGACTTGATCCTTGGGCATGGATGCCTAGTGTTTCTAACATGTTGATTGTAACTAAAGGAAAATTTATTGGAGAGAGTGTATTCTCGGACGCATATATTTACCATAATGAATCTCATATTCTTCTCTTGTTCTTTAGTTTTGGCTAAAGGTTTGTCATAGGTTTCTCAAGTGGGTTTATTAGAAACCAGATGTCATATTGCTTCTTGATTTTTACATTTTTAAAAGGCTTCTAGAGCACAGGGTGCCATTTTTGAAATGTATTATGGCTCCTATAACTCTACCCGAGTTGAAAGTTATAGCACCTGAAAGTTTCGAGTGTGGACTTTTGCAGGTCCAACCAATCCAAAAATTCTTCAGAAACCTTCTCTACATCAGATTTGATCCTTGGCCCTGGAAGCCAGTATTTCTAAAATGTCGATTGGAACTTAAAGAAAAGTTGTTGAAGAGAGTGTATTCTCGGACGCATATATTTACTATAATGAATCTCCTATTCTTTTATTGTTATTTTGTTTTGGCTACAAGTTTGTCTTAGGTTTCTCGAGTGGATTTATCGAAAACTAGGCATCATATTGCTTCTTGTTCTTTACTTCTTCTTGGGTCCCTCGTGGGAGTGTCAGAAAGGGGGGGGGGGGGGTGAGAGGAAGAGTGCTAAGTGATAAAAAAGATGGAACTTCCATATTTGAGATGCAGATGGAAATAATTGAAAATGGATAGATCCATCAATGACAAATAGGCATAAAGGGAAAAATGATCAAGGGTTTGGTCAATGGAGGAGCGATTAATGTCATGGAAAATATATTTTGGTACCAAAATTCAATTTTATTGGTTGTAGTTTGTAGAGAAAGTATCCAGGTATGGATTAAGACTCCTCAATCACAAAATCAAAAGGAACAACGGAAGTGTATTATTATTTTCAAGGTCACAAGTGTAAGCTCTCCTTTCCATGAGTCTTTGCACCAAAGAAGATGTCACATGTGCTTATAATGTATTTGAAAGTATTATATTAGAAGTAGAATAATTACTAATACGTACACTAATAAATAATTATAGGAAAAACCTCCTATACAATAACGACCATAACCTTATCCCAACTATAGGATCAGCTACATAGAGCTGTTAGAAATAAAAGAAGAAAATGTTAGGATTATTTACCATAGAATCATATGAATGACTCCATTAGTGTTAGAATACAAAAGTCATAAATCAATCATAAAAGATTAACCGTGGGTGTAGTCCCTAGACCAAGAACACACAAACATGTGGATTTATCTCATATATGATAATCAATGGGAGTAGAAAAATACTTGTGTACAATTTTAGAAGTCCCATAAGTATTGATCACGAATCTCTCTCCCATGTGCTTGAGGATCAATCCCATGAATATTGTAACAAGGAATTACACAATAGAGTCCCATTCGTTAAGATCTTCTGCAACTTTTCGCCCACTACTCCTGTGAGGGGAGTTCATGCTTCCAAAATCATAAATGTGTTAAAGTGATGGCTGCAGTGACCTTTAACCTCTATTTATACTAGAATCCCTAAAACCCTAATTCATTCCCACAATGGATTGGGTAGGAGTTTTCTAATCAGAGTGAGTCTATTATTGCTTGGACCCAATATATCAATCGGTATCAGTTAAGCCCATATAAAAAGAAGTGAATATAAGAAAAACATAAAAGTCAAAGCAGCATCTCGGGAAAATCCCCTAAAAAGGGGTTGGCTACACGTGTCTTTGTCCTCGAAGCAACTCTATCTGCTGTCATACGTGGTTTGAGCAGTTGTGATTGGACCTCCTCCATATTAAAATATCTCATAATAAATTATAGGACATATATTTAATTAATTACTATCACACTATAGTTGATCAAAATCCTTGTCCAAAGATTTTGTAGTTGTGATTGGACCAATAACATTTTCAAAAAATATTTGATAAAATTAATATGAAAAAAGAAGGCTACCACTTAGTGTATCCTATGCCCACATACATGGGAAAGTGGAACTAGACTCTGAAAAGATGGCCATGCCCAGACTTCCTCATGTGTATGTGCATAGGGTATACTAGGATGTACCGTTCTTTAACTAAAATATAATATTAATAAATAATATTAGTTTTAAAAATCTTTGTAAACTCTTCCCTAATGAGTATAAAGTAATGGCATTGTGTATTAGGTAATGATAACAAATAGACTCATATAATGCCATCTAAACATCATCAGGAAAGTAAGAATAAATCAATCAAAGCATGCTCATATGGATTCATTGGTTCTCTTGGGCTCGAGCTTAGTGCCTTGGATGATGAGACCAGGCTTACAAGTACCACCTTTGACCTCCATGAGTCTCATCTCCACCTCTCCATCTATACTCACCTCTTTTATTGACGAACTCATCCATTGACCCTCTGCTAGGGCACTTGTCTCTCCGGTCATGGATCCAACTTTGCTTCATCCAGGATCATAGGATTCAAAGAGACAAACTTCACTTCTCCCTCTTCAGCTCCACCAGTACCACTAGCCAATTTGACTGAAACTCCTGCAAGTGGTTAGAACCCTTCTCCATTGTCTGTGAACTTGAGCACCAGGTAAGCTCTGTACTTCGGCATCATTCAAAGTCGTCGTACCTTTTCTTGTATTTTCAAGACTAGTAATTTTGATAGCTTAGCCAAAAAGGCCTTATCAATTTCACGTGAGACAGTGGCAAAATTCCACTCTTTCGCTCCATCAGCTTTGCACTTAAAAGCTTTAGGTTGTACATGATTTGATCATTTATAAATCAATTTCTTACGAAAGAGGGGGAGGGAGAGCTTACGCATGTCACCCATCTTATGCCCCTGCGCGTGCTCTCATTGACTCATTGACCGGCACTAATACAAGGGCTACAAGACCAAGCATTTAAATGACATATTTACCCTTATATTCACCTACAATGTGATGGACATTCATATTCAACAATCCGTTTCATTCTCATGTAGTTAATTTTTTGTACAGTGATTTCGAATGTAAGAGATCCTAATCCGATTTCTTCTGTTGCATGACTAAGTTATTGTCAACACAATGCTAATATGAAGTAGCGACGATGTGAATTAGGTTACAATCAAATAGGCAATTATCCCTAAGATGTGGAAAAATGCCATCAAACAACATTGGGTAAGTAAGATTAAATTCAAGATAGGGGGACTTTGAGCATCATAGATCCTCTCTTGAACCATGACCTTTTGCAACAAGTTCACATCATCCATCACACCTAGAGAGGATCCTTCGACTTTGAAGAAATATAGGCTGAATATAAGGTAATTACAATAAGAGTTTGGATCAGGCTCTCGTACGTGTCTGAAATCCACTCCATCTCTCAGCATGTTGTAAAAAGAGATTTAAAGTGGATTCCAAGTGTGAATCAGACACCGTACGAGAATCATGTCTGATTCGGACTCTTAAAATATTCTAGTACGGTGCCTGATTCGGACACTTAACAGTAATTGCCCCTGAAGAAATTCAGAAGATACATTTTCCTTTATGTTCAATTATTTTTTTATTTAGCTACATTTGTCATTATAAAGCGATTAGGGTACGATCAAACAGGTTCATATCTCTAAATGGTGTTAAATGCGATCAAAATATCTTCAGGAAAGTAAGACCAAGTCAATCAAACGTGGTCATATAGATTCAATGGTTCTCTTTGGGCCTGACCTCAATGCCTTGGACGAAGATACTGGTATACCCGTTAAGAAACAGAGTCGTATCCTTCCTGACCCCTATGAGACTCATCTCCACCAACCCATCCTCGCCACTTCCATTAAAGAACTGGCCCATCTCTATCTCCCTCCAGCCATCCCTTCTCTCCTTAGGTACTTGTCCCTCCGGTTGTGGATCCACCACGTCTTCTACCGGGCGGCCGTGGCTGTGGCTGCGGCGGCTCCATGGAAACAGCCGAAATATTCCCCGGTTAACACCTCCCTTCCGTCTGTGTCTCCCTTCAGTAATCGAATACATAGGCTTCACGGGATTCAAATAGACAGACTTCACTTCTCCCTCTTCAGCATCACCAACACCAGTAGTACCACTAACCAATTTGACTGAGACTTCTGCAAGTGGCTCGAACTCGTAGCCACTGTCATTGAACTTAAGCACCAGGTAAACTCCATACGTTGTGTTTGGAGACAGCAGTCGTGTCTCCATCTTGCCACGAATTACCAGGTAATATATACACATGACTTCAACCACCGCTGGAAACCTGTAACATGCAAAGATAAATCATGATTCATCAAACCCTTCATTAACATAACTCCAACACATATTAGTAGGGGTGAAACAAAATCCCAACCCAGCCCTGGGTCTCCAAAACTCAACTCAGGCTTGACCTAATCTAATCGGTTTTGTGCTCAGGCGGCCTAATCTTATCGGGCTCAGTATTAGATCGGATTGAACCGGGTTGACCCTACTTTTTTTTTTTTTTTTTTTTTTTTTTTTTTTAAAAGGTCACTTTTAATGTTAAGCCAATACTTACCAAAGGGGTGGGGAGATGTTAAGACTATGACCTGCTATTTTCTACCCCTAATTCATANGGGGGGGGGGGGGGAAGGGCTACATGATTGGGTCTTTTGTTTAACACGAATTGAAGGATGAAAATTCAAAAAGGTTGAGATCAAAACACTTTCCAATTGGCTGCAACCCCTCTATGTATATAGATGAATGATTCATTCTAATTGCTTTTTTTCAAAGATCAATTAGGACCTAAAACCCCAAAGCCATTGTTATACTTTGCACTACAACCTCTGGGCTGACACCGGCCATTTGGCTTTGCCGCACAAAATGGACCAAATTAAAAACTGGTCAAACTAGGATGTCAATACTCCATCCACGAGAGGAGCTCCCAAGAACCTTTCCTACCAAATTCTTACATCTCCTTCGTCCGAAACGGGTATTAACAAAAAAATCCCAAATGAAAAAAAATAAAAAATTCAAAATAAAAATAAGGGACAAAGAAGGTGGTTGCCGGTATATGCCCCTAAGCATGCTCTCATTGACTCATTGACCGGCACTAATACAAGGGCTACAAGACCAAGCATTTAAATGACATATTTACTCTTATATTCAGCTACAATGTGGTGGACATTCATATTCAACAATCCGTTTCATTCTCATGTAGTTAATTTTTTGTACAGTGATTTCGAATGTAAGAGATCCTAATCCGATTTCTTCTGCTGCACGAGCAAGTTATTGTCAACACAATGCTAATATGAAGTAGCGACGATGTGAATTAAGTTACAATCAAATAGGCAATTATCCCTAAGATGCGGAAAAATGCCATCAAACAACATCGGGTAAGTAAGATTAAATTCAAGATAGGGGGACTTTGAGCATCGTAGATCCTGTCTTGAAACATGACCTTTTGCAACAAGTTCACATCATCCACCACACCCAGAGAGGATCTTTCGACTTTGAAGAAATATAGATTGAATATAAAGTAGTTATAATAAGAGTTTGGATCAGGCTCTTATACGTGTCTGAAATCCACTCCATCTCTCAACATGTTGTAAAAAGAGATTTAAAGTAGATTCCAAGTGTAAATCAGGCACCGTACGAGAATCGTGTCTGATTTGAACTCTTAAAATATTCTAGTACGGTGCGTGATTCGGACACTTAACAGTAATTGCCCCTGAAGAAATTCAGAAGATACATTTTCCTTTATGTTCAATTATTTTTTTATTTAGCTACATTTGTCAGTATAGAGCGATTAGGGTACGATCAAACAGGTTCATATCTCTAAATGGTGTAAAATGCGATCAAAATATCTTCAGGAAAGTAAGACCAAGTCAATCAAACATGGTCATATAGATTCAATGGTTCTCTTTGGGCCTGACCTCAATGCCTTGGACGAAGATACTGGTATACCCGTTAAGAAACAGAGTCGTATCCTTCCTGACCCCTATGAGACTCATCTCCACCAACCCATCCTCGCCACTTCCATTAAAGAACTGGCCCATCTCTATCTCCCTCCAGCCATCCCTTCTCTCCTTAGGTACTTGTCCCTCCGGTTGTGGATCCACCACGTCTTCTACCATGCGGCCGTGGCTGCGGCGGCTCCATGGAAACAGCCGAAATATTCCCCGTTTAACACCACCCTTCCGCCTGTGTCTCCCTTCAGTAATCGAATACATAGGCTTCACGGGATTCAAATAGACAGACTTCACTTCTCCCTCTTCAGCATCACCAACACCAGTAGTACCACTAACCAATTTGACTGAGACTTCTGCAAGTGGCTCGAACTCGTAGCCACTGTCATTGAACTTAAGCACCAGGTAAACTCCATACGTTGTGTTTGGAGACAGCAGTCGTGTCTCCATCTTGCCACGAATTACCAGGTAATATATACACATGACTTCAACCACCGCTGGAAACCTGTAACATGCAAAGATAAATCATGATTCATCAAATCCTTCATTAACATAACTCCAACACATGGTAGTAGGGTTGAAACAAAATCCCAACTCAGCCCTAGGTCTCCAAAACTCAACTCAGGCTTGACCTAATCTTATCAGTTTTACGTTCAGGCCTAATCTTATCGGGCTCAGGATTAGATCAGATTGAACCGGGTTGACCCTAGTTGGTTTTTTTTTTTTTTTTTTCTTTTACCGAAAGGTCACTCTTAATGTTAAACCAATACTTACCAAAAGGGGTGGGGAGATGTTAAGACTATGACCTGCACTTTTATACCCCTAATCCATGAATTTGCAATAAACAAGGTTGTCAATTTGGTTATAAGATAGACGTTTTAACTCGCCTAACATCACCGCATCTCCCAAAAATTGAATAGGCCAAAATCTTCGTATTTCTATTATATCTAAATTTCATATCAATACATGACATGAGACACAAAAATAGACTATGGCTGCGTTTGGTAACATTTCTATTCCAGAAATGATGTTTCGTGATAAAAATAGAAATTTCAGTTTTTTCGTCCAAATGCAGATTTTTTTTTCCCAAAAAAAAAAAAACCAAAATACACCGTAGATGCACCAAATGCTTTATTCCGTTTTTTCGTTTCTATAGAACGAAAAACTCTAGAAACGTTATTTTGGAATGTTACCAAGCACAACCTATGTAAAGAAAAGGGAAGAGATAGTTTGGCCAAATCGGTCTTCTTAATTCAATAGGTAAGAGTACGTGGCTTGTCTAACAAATGATGTGGGTTGAAGTCATATAGAGAGCTTGTTGAACGTTTGTGTAACACAAGATCTAGGTTTAGGGGAAGGGGAATACTATTACTAGACACAATAATAGATCAAAGTTAAAATCAGGCTTGGCTGGGCTGGGCCTAGGTATCAACCCAAGCCCAACCCAACTTTGGTCAAGGTTGACCCTCATAACTGGGTAAGAAAGAATTCAGGCCTAGGGCGGACTAGAGTGGGTATGGCCGTCAGGACCAAACTTACATCCTTACATACAAGGCATGACGTAAGAGAGAGAGAGAGACCTGGATTCGGGGTGGCGTATCCATTTCTGATAATGTGTTGTATCACCATTCAAACTAATGAAAAGCGCTCTTGCTCCAATCATATAACGTTTCTTCCCGCTGTGTTTCTCCAATGATAAGGTCTGCTATAAGACAAGCATTGGTGAGTGGCAACAACATAATCCATGGAACGAAGGTGGGTGATGATGCAGTTTTACCTTAGTGCCTCTGTCGATGAGAAGGGGATTATGACAGAGATGGAGAAAGAGTTCCTTCTTAGACGAGAAAGACGGTAGAGACCGAGAGACAGATGATGACGAGGAGAGGATCCGGTGGATATCGGAGGGTAAGAACCTCTCCCACACTAAGTCAGAATCAGCCGCCGATCGTAAAAACGAAGAGACAACCGACGACCTGCACGCATCTTGAGGAGATGTGAGGGATAGAATGTTAGAAATACATTCTTCGGGAAGGACGTTCAGATCGAAGGTACTTCCCTGCTCCATTAATTCTCCTTTCTTCTTCTTCTTCTTCTTGCTCTTCGCAGTCTCTCTCATACGCTCTCTCTTGGGCCCTCTTAAATATGATACAATGATTCCTCTTAGATCCTGTAAAAACTGAAATAGAAGGCATGACACTAGGGCTTTCTCCCTTCAAACTCTGATTACTCCCTGGCTATGATTTTTATATAAAGAGAGTTTTCTTCATCTTGGGGAAAGGAAAAATGTGAAATCGATAATGCTGTCCGGACTTACCTTAGTTGACTGGTGGCCTATGGGCAATGGGCATCGACAAGGTCTCCTTCCTTTCTTGAGGTCACCCATCACATAACTTATCTACAAACGGGGAAATTTCGAAATTATTTCAGGGTGAGTGCTGTTCTACCAAAAAAAAAAAGAAGAGTGGTAGTGCTGAGAAATTAATCTCACTCCATTAAATCTGAAAAACGATGATCAGATTATAGTAATCTGAATCATTTCTTTTTTAGGGGTCATTTGACAATATTTCTATTATTGGAGAGTGTTCTTTTATAGAAATATTCATTTTCTTATTCCATGTTGTGAGAACTCTCGTGTGGAATAGAAACAATTTTTGGTGAAAATATTTGAGAAATGTCATTAGAATAGGAAAAGAATAGAAATAAAGTTTAGCAGACAATTTATATAAATTTACTTCTGAATAATAAAATCAATAATTGCATACATGCCATTGTGGTCAAATTTAACTTAAATAAAGAAATATTTTGTTAATGAAATTTAAAAGACCGTTACATAAAAGGAAATAGATAAATAAAAGCATGGAAAATTTCCACATTCATCGTAATAAAAAATAAACAAAAGTTTCCCATTCCAGTTTATAAGAATTACAAAATAAAACTCATAGCTACAAATAGATGTCTTGAAATTTTATTACATAAACAATCAAATCAAGGGGTAACTCTTATCTACTACCATCTAATTTTACAATTTGTATCATTAGCTCATTCATCTATCTTCCTCGTGTACGTTGACTACCCTAATGAATTGTTATAGTTATGAAGTCTACAACAATCTATCACAATATAACTTTGTTAACTAAGTGAGAATTGAGGCATGTTTATTACCAATGGAACTCTTGTTAGTAACTTTCACTTGTTCAACCGTTAATTTTAGAAAGTAATCCTATTCTCTTTAACTCCATTTTACCATCTCATTATTAGCTCTCTAAGTAGATGCCATTACTCTAACATTCAATAGAGGTATAGACAACAGAGTAGTAAAATGAGAATTTTGTGTAAATATAATTTCTCTTCAGACACAATCCTACTTAAACAGAACATCTCATGATGGGAAAAAGATCTAATTGACCCATTTTTCAAAATCAACCTCAAATCCATATAAACTAACTAACAAAGGTGGAATGGGTAAGCCAACCATTATAGCCAAAATCCTAGCAAGATAAGCTCATATGCCAGAATTATGCTTACAATTAGCCGTTTATCCTAGATTCATCAACCGAATGATAATTCACACACCACTAACTTCTATAGTCCATATATCAAATTTTACAATCAAAATCATTGAAAAATCAGTTCAGAACCCAACGAAATGTAGCCCTCCCTTTTTAATTTCCTTGTTCTTATCTCAAATTTATTGGACCAAGTGCAGCAAAGTCAATACCTAAGAAGAAGACACCCCAGAAGGATTCTGGGGACAGATTTTTTAAATAGGGAAAAAAGCTTAATACAAAGTTGAAATCAGCAATTAAAAATTGGAAAATCAATGGAATATCAAGGGTTCTTAGCCCCAAATGTTTAAGATAGGACCCATTGAAACAAACCTATGGTGAGTGGTGCCTTAAGGGCCAGAATGGCATAATTTAGACACCTGCAAGAGGGACAGAGATCCTTATATGACCCAAGTCCTAAGCCTCAGAACTAGGTTGGAGCTAGGGAGAGAGAGAGTGAGGGGGAATCGGCTCTTCTCCTAAACGTTCATCGCTCAGGTGGGCCCATAGCTACATACGCGAACGCCATGTGTCCAAAAGAAGATTCAACGTTTTGAAAAGAGGCACGGCGAACGAGGCATTGACAAAGATGTGAAAAGAAAGGCGTTGAGAACTGTTGGATCCTCGCTTAGACACATGGCGTTCGCCTATGTAGCTATGGACAAGACCTGGGCGATGGACACTCAAGATAAGCTAGGACTAGTGGGCTGAGCTATTAGCGGGTCATAAAACCTTAGAAGAAGATCTCTTGCGCAAAGGGACTGCGGGAATAAGAGTAAGAGGAAACGATTAGCTACATCAGCAACTCAAAACTCGCAAGGTTTCGATTAATACATCATTATTAAAGACTGAAATCCTTTGTTTTTTCCTTCATATTTCGTAGTCCCTTTCTCTTATCTAACAAAAAACAACAAACTGCTTGCATGTGACCAAAAACACAGAGCAAACTAACAAAAAACAACAAGAGAGAGAGAGAGAGAGAGAGAGAGAGAGAGAGAGAGAGAGAGAGAGAGAGAGAGAGAGAGGTCAATCAATTCCCTTGAATTCCAATATATCCTAATTGGATGTGATTTCAATCACATTGAAATCATACTAAAAATATAATGGGTAGTAAACCATATCCAAATTCCTTAGTTGAAAATAATCTTGGAAAGAGGTAGGATCCTATTATTATAATGTATTTGAAAATATTCCATTCCCCGTAGAATAATATATTAGTATGTACACTACTAAATAATTATAGTAAATACCTCCTAAAATAGCAATTAATTACAAATTAGGTCCTCCATGTCACAATAAGCATAATAAATTATAGGGTATGTATTTAATTACTATTCGACCCTAGTCCATCAAAAATCTTTACCTAGATATTCTATAACTAAGATTGGACCAATAAAACATTTCAATTTTTTTCGAAATTAATATTAATAAAATAATATTAATTTTAAAAGGATTTGTAAACAATTTAGGAAAATTCCACAAGATTTGGATGTCTGGCTAATCAACTACAAATATTTTCTCTTATAGGATAGTGGATTCCATTTTGGGGCATCTCTGTTAATAGTAAAATACCGTCAACCCAATACATTGATATATAATCAAGGTGATATCAACTATTGGTATGCCAAAATTTACAATGGGTGACTGCATTGATAAGGACCCCTTAGGTCAAAGGGCTTAACATACACTACGAAAGATAATCTTGATCCAAATCAGCTAATAGTATTGAATACGAAATTATCATATGATTCATTTTAGTGTACACACAATATGACCAAAGTCCATTTTGTAAGAATATTTAGGGTTTTCATTGAACCCTAATGGGTTCCCACACATAAAACAAGAACAAGATCGAATCAAAATCATAGGGAAACAAGATGCGTGTCTTATAACTAAGTACGGCAATGGTGAACAAGCTTGGGATGATGAATGATGTCCTTGTAAGGTTCTCCCTCTAGGTCTTTTGTAGTCTCCTACTTGGATCCTTTCGTACTGTTTTTATGGGTGAAATTATGATTACACGTAGTGATGACTACAGGGATCAGAAAGATTATATATAATAGATCCCTAGCCCTAATCCATTTCCACAATAGATTGGACTAAGCTTATCCCACTTGAGTGGGCCTAGCCGTTATGGGCCCAATGGATCACCTGAATAGTGAAGCCCACAAACCTAACATTCTCTCATTTTAGCAACACTAATACAATATCTTTCCGTTGGATTTGGCCATAAAACTCCAAAGCTAAAACTGTCACTCCAAAACTTTGATTAAAATATTAGCCATTTATGTCGAACAATAGCAGAAGATATGCCTCAATGTACGATATACAACTACTTATTATCACAAACACAAGGATACTCATGATCAAAATCACTTGGGATATAAACAAGAAAACTGTATTATACATTTGTGATCACATAAATGTACTTCTTTTGTAGATCCATTTATATTTCCAGATCAAAAGATCAACCTACCTTGAATTACTTCACAGGTAGAAAACTTTGATATTAACCAATACTTAAGCCAACCATCATAATTGAGGTTAATACCTTTACTTTAGCAAACCCCCTGTGGCAAAACACCATTTCCATAGATTTAGGTTAAATACTGCCATAAATCACAAACTTTGGCTAGATACCACCATATATCATTAATCTTGGCTAAACACCACCATATATCATGAACTCTGGCTAAATATTGCATATTACAATGAACATTGGTTAAATGTTGCCTATAACTATAAACTTTAGCTAAATAGAGCCAATTACCTTGGCTAAGTACTGCCAATAGACTATTGGCAAGCACAACCCATGAACTGTGGGAAATGCAGCCATTACACTTTGGCTATTACCGCCATAATATATTTGATTAAATCAGATTATAAAGCTCCTATTAACCAAGCATATCAAACGCCTCAATAACACCAATGTCAGAAATATGGCTCTTGAGCACTCTCACTAGCTACATATTTGTCCATAAACTTTGATAATATCATCTTTGGGAAAATATCACATTTACCTTGGGAAACACATAATTGAACTGAATGTTCTACTTTGGTAGATTTCACTCAATTCCATCATGTTTTGTATATATTTACAGGTTCAATTCAATGTGTTTCTCACACAATCATGGACAACACAAATAAATAGAGCATAAAATTACACATAAAAAATCCAGAGAACAAATTTATGACTAAGAACCATCCAAAATAATTTCGATGTTGTTATAAAATATAATAAGATAGTAAAACCATTCTTGAATGATTCTAGAAATAAAAACAGAATCCTAGAATGATTATGGAAAGAAAATTAATTCTATTCTCAAGTAAAATAGAATTGAATTTTATTCAACCCCGCCCCCCCCGCCCCAAAAAAAAAAGAAATGAATAAAAATTGATTTAAAATTAAACCAAACTATTTCAGTCTCCCTTCAGCTGTGTTTTGGTTAGTATGAGCACCTGGTTTAGGTTTTGAGAGCTAAAACCAGATTCAATAACCCTAAATTAATTTTTAGATCCTCAATTGACTTCTTATAATTATTTATGGTGAGGATGGGAATAAAGGAAATAAATTTTTCTGAAAGAGGCATCCTGAAGGAGCAACATAAAAAAATATTACTCATGCAAGGCTCTAATAGAAGTAAATCTTAGGTATGAAACATACACACCAAATAACTGGGCTAGAAAAAATATATTACAATATGCTCATCTAGTAATTAAACTAAGCAAGAGTCACAACTGTGACCAATACATTCCTAGTCCAAAAAGGAATGTACTGGTCCTCTTGAAAAATTTTATTTACAATGAAAATACAAATAATTATCGAAGTTCTATCACCTTTGACTTATAAGTCTTTAGGTTACTGTCTTTTTTCATATATGTATTTTTGTAATTTGGTGACATCATCTTTGGACAAATATCACCAACTTTGTTACATGAGAAAGACCATGGAAGAATAGGATATACCACTTTGGTAGTTCCACCCAATCCTTCATAGCTTCCTAAAAATATACTGTGCAACCAAGTATGCGCGGAAGCTCAAGCATAGTTCTAACATATTTATCCATCATAGGATGTTTGAAGCATAACATGTGTAATACCCAAGAATACAACAAGTGTACAGGTCCCGCCTAGGAGATCAGTGATGTATCTCCACCAAGAATACGATAAGTATTAGGGGTTTTGGGTGACCAGTGAGGGTGTATACACTTTAGTCCCATATATAATAGGGGGGAATTGCTGGATTAGTTGACAACTTCCAGCCTCCTTAATGTGACACAATGGTTTTTAAAACAATATTGTGGCAAAGGCTGATGAGGCCAAGGTGTTACAAAATGAAATGAATTTGCTATATATTTTTGTCATAAATTAACTCTATAATATTATAATAATAATAAACCAATGCCGAGACTTGCAATAAATTTGCATAAACAAAATGCAATTCGAGAGCCATAATAGAACAAAGGCAGGACCTTACTAAAATAGTTCTGAAACAAAAATTATGTTCCAAAACAGTTCTGGAACAAACTTTGATTCTGTTCTCATTTTTCTTTCATTGAAAGCAGCCTAGAAATTGAATTTTATTCTTTCACTAGTTGAATCACATAAAAATATTTAAAGTATATAATTTCATCCTCCCACTGGTTCGACCAGTAAAAGAAAATTAACCCATTTATTAAAACCAAAATATGTTTATATGTGAACCAAACAAGAAAAATTTGTTCACATAGGCCCAAAACAAAAAGGGGCCAAAATATTCAACAATTAATATTCATAAACAAGTTTTTCAAAATCAATGACAATGTTTGAGAACTTAGATTGGGAACAACATCGATCAAAATAGATACTAACCCAACCAAATCAATCGGAATTGATCTAATCCGATTGCTTACACTACAGTTGCAGATTCTATGGAACTTACAGCATAACATATGAAACAAATCCAGAACCCATAGTCGTTAAACTCAACAAAAGTATCAACTGCAATTGCATTCCTAACCTTTGGGTTTGAAATGCACTGGTCCTCTCAGAGACCTTGCTATAACTATAAGAACTATTTAACATTAAAACAATTTAGTGTTCATAAAACACCAACACCTTTGGATGACACTATCACTTTGCTTCCATTTTCATTTCTTTGTTTAAATCCTTGAGTTATAAATTTTTTATAGTAGGTTTGGACTTTACCACTTTGGTGGTTTTTAACCAGTCTCACTATAATAGCATAGAATTCTATTACGACAGCCATGATGGGTGGGATTCATTTACTTCATAGTATATGAGCAAAACAATAAACCATGCTTAAATAAATATGCACAGACGTAAAATTGGGGTTAACAATCAATCCTTAGTCTCAAATTTCTACCAATAGGCAAGCCATATATCATCAAGAACCCATATGATCCCTTTTGACAAGAAGGTCTTAACAAAATTGTACAAATGTGCAAAATCTCCCAAAATCAAGTCCTAATGTCCACCAAAGATAGGTATATTGCACATCAAAATATAGAGAATCGAAAGCTGGACACGACGAAAAAAATCCCCCTCTATCAGCAGACACGCCTTCTGGGCCCAGCTACTGAGGTAAGGGGCAAATGATCCACTTGATTCATAACCAATAGATATATAATCTCAAAGACACTGATATCGCCCTCAGACTGGTCAAATCCAGCCAGTTCAGCCAGTTCAATCCTATTCAATTGGGTTTGGTCCAACCGGTTCACCCTGTTATGATTTTTATGTGGGCTTAACTGATACTGATTGATCCATTGGGCCCAAGCAATTGTAGACCCACTCTGATTAAGAAACTCCTAGCTCTTTCCATTGTGAGAGTGGAATAGGGTTTTAGAGATTCTATTATAAATAGAATACTGACGGTCCCTGCAGCCATTACTTTAATGCCTTATTGGTTTTGGGAGCACGACTTTCTCACAAGAGCAAGTGCACAGAAAGAGAGGAAACCCTAGAGTAAGAGGCTGCAGAAGATCTTAGTAGAATGACTCCACTTGCATAATTCGTCATTGTCATATTCATGAGAGTAATGTTTAACCACATGGGACAGAGGTTCATGATCTATACACATGGGGCTTCTAAACTTACACAGGTACTTCTCTATTCCTATTTATGATTCATGTCATAGATATCCCATTGATTGTTATAGATATGGTAAATCTATATGGTTATGTATTTTAAGATCTATGAATGGAGTACTTTATTGATCTTGGTTTAGGGACTATAACCATGGTTAAATATCTTTTATGATTCTTGTATTCTAAATACTATAGGATTATTCATATGTTTAATATATGGTAAATGATCTCCAACGATTGGTATCAGAGTAAAGCCTTATAGTGTTAGAATCAAGAAAAATCAAAGGAAAATTGATTTTGTATAAGGTTTGGGTCCCAAATCATGAAAATTGTAATTTTACCATTACTTAAAGGTTCCGGATCAAAAAATTTTCTTCACAAAAGTTGTCGAGAATGAGAAGACAGTTGCGGAGGTATGCCGCAAGTCATCGAACCTCTGGACGAGCAGGCACGTGCCACCAGAAATCGACTACCGGAGGAGAGAGAATTTTTTTTATAAAAAATGGTGATGAGTCATCGTCGGGTCAACTCAAAAACCCTACCGAGTTGACCCGAAGGTGCAGTGGGTCAACTCATGAACAACCCTGTTTGACTCGGTCAAAGGTTGATCGGGTCGTTGACCATTTGACCCGATTTTTGACCCAGATGTCCAACCCAAAGACAATAGGTTTGACCTGAATTTTGACCCAAAACTAATATGCCCAAACTGGATTAGACCGTTTGGCCGAACCGGTTAGTTTGGAATGATTTTGATCCCTTTTTTTAAATAAAAACAAATTCTGTAGCTTCAAATGGCTTGTACGGGCAAACGGTGAAGAATTTTTTACCCTAGTTTTTTGTGTTGAGTCCAGTTTTTTGGGCTCTTCGTTTTGATATATTATGAGCCTAGTTTTGATTAACTTTATGGTCTATTTTGTATAAGTTACAAGTATAGGTGTTTAATGACTCTTTATATTTTTCCTATTAATTGGAAGAAATAAAAGAAAATCAACTAATACATTATTTGCTTATCAGAATATGAACTTGTTTATTCTTGGTAATGTAGTTCATGCTTTTGTTTATGAATATTTTTTTTATTCATGCTTAAACAATCCAACTTTTAGCTGTCGGAATGAATTTGTAGACTATTACATTAAGATTGGATGGAATCTACCAAAGTGATAAAGTTCAACCTTATTGTAATAGAATGCAAATCAAATGTTTTCTTTATTTGAAAAGACAAAGAATAATGGTTGGTAGTAAGGTTGCTAATGTTCACCCAAAAGTGACATTATCAAAGAAAGTTAAAGTTAAAGCAAATAAAAAACAAAATAGGGATTTCTCAACTTAGAAGATGCTGTCCATCCAAAGATGACGGTACTTTTTGAAAGTTAGAAGAAATCTCGCAGTAGTAGCAAAAACTTGAGTGGACCAATATGTTTTAGACCCAAAGGTCAGGAATGTAGTTCCGATTGACACTCTTGAAGTAATTGATAATTGAGCATTGTAATATTTATTTTGTTAATAGTTATATGCTTGTTCTTTTACATATAAATTGATATTTAGTTCATGTTTAAATAACCCACAAATTTAAGTTGTTAAATATAATTGCAAGCCATTGCAGTGGATGGATGGAATTTATCAAAGTGGTAAAAACTAAGATTACTGCAATAGGTTTGCAACTCAAAGGTTTTGTTTTATTGTCAAAGACATAGAAAATTGTTAACATGAATTAGGTAATGCTTGCCCAAATGCTACATTATAAAAAATAAGCATAAATGCAAGTGTACTCTAGGCAGACCTTAACCTAGAAGTTGCTATTCATCCAAAAGTGACAGTAATTTTTGAAGTTGAAGAGCTCCCACAGTCATTATAATTTTTGAGTGGACTATTGCATTTCAGTCCCAAAGGTTGAGAATGTAGTTTGGTTGACACTCTGGTTATGTTTAATGGTTAGTGATGTAATATTGGTTTTAATTGATGTTACATGCATTAATTAAATATTGAATGGATTATTCTTCCTTGAGTTGAACCATTAAACTGAATGTCTTTAAAAATGACTTGAGAATATGGAGGTCTATATATGCCTCAAAGACCTAGTTTTCTATACTATGAAAACCAAATCAATAGTTTGATATTATGCTTTTAAAGTAAAGATTTTTCCCTAAAAGGTATTGGACAGCTGATCAATGGCAATAGAGTGGTTGAGGGTTTCATAACTATGACCATATGTTATAGGTTTATTTAATGTGTTATTTCTGTATTCCGATTGGATCAATTCGGATTGGTTGGGTTGGATTAGTATCAGTTTTGATCAATCCAATACCAAGTTCTCAAACACTGTCATTGTTCTTTGAAAACCTATTTATGAACATTAATTAATAAATGTTTGGTTTTCTTTTGTTTTTTAGGCTTATGTGAACAAGTTTATATGTATGTCACATTTAACGAATTATGTTCTCCAATAAATGAATTAATTTATGACTGGTCGAACTAAGTGGGAGGATAGAAATATGGATCTTAAGCTATTTTATGTGGCTCGACTAGTGGAAGGACAAATTCAGTATATTAGGTTGCTAGTGGGAGGATGTTACTAGTAGAAGGTCAGTATCCTAGGTTGCTAGTGGGAGAATAAATTCAGTGTACTCTATTGTTTTTTATGCAAAAGAATTATTTTGAGTTTTGCATTGATTTATTATTATCATGATATTGAAGAATTATTTATGGCTAAAATATATATTAAATTCATATTCATGTCATTTTGTTCTTGTACGTTTTATTTGAAACACCCTATGATGGATAAATATATTAGAATTAAACCGGGTGTGAGCTTTCGCACATTTTATGCTGCACAGTATGTTTCTAGGAAACTATGAAAGGATTGGATGGAATCCACCAAAGTGGCACAACCTGTTCTTTCATAGTTTTTCCAAACGCAGCAAAGTTGGTGACATTTGTCCAAAGGTGATGTCACCCAAGTTAAAGAAAATACATGTATGGAAAGGATTATAACTTAGAGGTTTCTAAGCCTATATGTGATAAAAGTAATTGTATTTTTACAGTAGATTTAGATTTATGAAAGGACCAGTGCATTCTTAGCCCAAATGATAGGAATATAGTTACAGTTGTGACTCTTTTGTGTTTTATCTACTAGATGTACATTTATTGTGTAGTTTATCTGCTAGATGTACATATTAATTTTTTTAACCTGGTTATTTGGTATATATGATTCATACCTGAGATTTTTAAGATTACTTGATCTGGTTTTAGCTCTCAAGGAACCCAAATAGGTGTTGTTGCTGATCAAAACACAGCTGAAGGGATATAGGAATAATTTTGTTGCCATATTAAGATTATAATGATTTTGGAGCAATTTTGAAATGATTTTGTCTTAAATCTTGTTCTCTAAATTATTTATGTATATTTATGTTTCATTTGTTTGTGTTGTCCCTAGTTGATTAAGAAACACATTAAAGCACACACTTTTATACATATATTCATCTCAAATGTGAAAAACATGATAGGAATGAGTGAAACCCACCAAAGTGGTACATTCAGTTCAATTGTGCATTTCTTAATGTAAAGGTGACATTTGCCCAAAGGTGGTGTCACTCAAGTTTATCGACAAAGTACTCAAGAGTCATGTTTTCTGACATTGGTGTTATTGAGGTTTTTGATATGCTTAGTTAGTGGGAGTTTTATGATCTCATTTAACCAAATATATCATGGTAGCGACAACCAAAGTTTAAACACGGTAAAAGTCAAAGTTTAAAGTTATGCCTACTAAGATTTATTGGAAGTGTTTAGCCAAAGTAATTGACGATAAGTCAAGGTAATTGATGATATTTTATTAGAATTTGTGATGTATGGTTGTATTTAGCCTAAGTCCAAAGAAGTGGTGGTTTACCACAAGCGGTTTGCCAAATATTGTGATTTATGGTGGTATTTAACATAAATCTATGGTAGTGGTGATTAACCATAGGCAGTTTGCCAAAGTTTGTGATTTATGGCGGTATTTAACCTAAATCCATGGAAGTGGTAGTTAGTCATAGGCGGTATGCCAAAGTAAGATATTAATTCAAGAAAAATGCGGTTTGCCACGTGTTAATTAATATCAAAATTTTCTACCTGTGGTTTCAAGGTAGGCTGATCTTTAGATCAAGAAATGACCTATAAAGAAATGTATATTTCATGTGATCACAGGTATGATATCAATTCATTATATATATGTTTCTAGGCGATTTGCATTGATAGTTTTCTATTGTTTGTAATAGTAGATAGTTATATGTCGTATATTGAGGTGTATTTTATACTATTGTTCAACAGTAGAGATTATTGATTGGATCAAAGTTTGTTTGAGTGACGTTCAATCTTTGGATTATTTGGCCAGGTGTCAACGGAAAGACATCAGTATCAGTGTAGCCCAAGTGGGAGATTGTTAGATATTTTATGTGGACTTAACTGATACCGATTGATCCATTGGGCCCAAGCAATTATAGACACACTCTGGTTAGAAAACTCCTAGCTCTTTCCATTGTGAGAGTGGAATAGGGTTTTAGGGATTTTATTATAAATATAACACTGACGGTCCTGCAGCCATTACTTTAATGTCTTATTGGTTTTGGGAGCACGGCTTTCTCACAAGAGAAAATGCACAGAAAGAGAGGAAACCCTAGAGTAAGACGTTGCAGAAGATCTCAGTAGAAGGACTCCACTTGCGTAGTTCGTCATTGTCATCTTCATGGGAGTAATATTTAACCACATGGGACAGAGGTTCATGATCTATGCACATGGGGCTTCTAAACTTACACAGGTATTTCTCTATTCCTATTTATGGTTCATGTCATGGATGTCCCATTGATTATTATAGATATGGTAAATCTATATGGTTATGTATTTTAAGATCTATGAAAGGAGTAGTTTATTGATCTTAGTTTAGGGACTATACCCATGATTAAATATCTTTTATGATTCTTATATTCTAAATACTATAGGGTTATTCATATATTTAATATGGTAAAGGATCCCCAACACACCCATACATGTCGCATGTCATGTCAATGGTCAACATTGGCCAAGACTGTCAATGGGTTGGATTGGCCAATTGAGCTAGGTTTCATTCCGGTCTGATTCATTGAGACAAATCAACTTTTGATTTATTATTTTACTAAAGCCAATAAATCGATGACATTGTTTAATAAACTCGACATGGGTTAACCCCTTTCCCTTTAAATACCAAATGGGCTTGGGTTTAAAGAAGAAGCCAATAAAGGCTTAATAAAAACAAAATTTGAAAAGAAAAAATGGCTCCAAGCCTCATAAGTATTAACCCTTAGTAAAACCATTCTATAAACCAAAACAAGGGTCTATTATCAAAAATCCACTATCCTAACACCACATCATCATCGTTACATTTTTTTTTTTGGGTAAAAGAGACTTTATCAATGATGGAACAAGGTTCCAGAGGAGTCAAAAAATAGTATAGAGCTAATAAAGGCGAGTGGGGATTGAAAATAAAGGAGAGGCGATTGATCCTTGGCTGCTCAAGTAGCCAAACTATTAGCAACAAAATTGCCCTCACGAAGTGTGTGGTTGAAGTGGATGAAATTGAATGTGTTGAGTAGTTGAAGGCAGTAATGGAGGAAATTCTCATGGACAAGTTATGGATTCGCATAGAAGAAGCTGAATCCAAGAAGGTTGTCGCCCTCAATGATAATATGGTGGAAGCCTTCTTGAGCAGCAAATAACAAAGCTTGTCTAACAGCAAGAGCTTCAGCCACAAGAGCAAAAAGAGAAGCCAATCTCCTAGCGGAGAAGGCCCCAATGAAGATCTAATTTGAGTTCCTGCAAACTCCAGCAATCCCAGCAAGGCCAAGAGAACCGCAACACGCACCGTCAACATTAATTTTGAGAACCTAAGAAGGCGGGGCACACCACGAGATGGATCGTGTCGGACGAGAAATGGTTGGGCGAACGTTGCAGAAAAATCTCTAGCCTCAGAGAATAGAAGAAGAACTATCCTCGATGGAGTGAAGACAACTTGTCGAAAAATCGGATTCCAGTAGCCTTTCGAAATGTGCCAAATGACACACGACAAGGGGGAGCAACCTTAAGAACATAATCCTTATTTTTCAGAATGAGAACAAAGGGATAAAGCTAGGTTGTGATCTGAACATGTTGGATCGAATGAAAGCAAACCAATAAAGATTTGCCAACCCTGCTGAGACTCTGGATAAGAAAGAAAGAGATGACTGGAGTTTAACATTGGGGAGCTACATAGAGACCAGTGGCTGGGGAGGAAAAAATCGCAGGTATTGAGAATATCATGAAGAGGGAGTCTATTGAGGAGAATCTTCCATAACAAAATTTTAGATTTATGAGGAGGTAGGTGCCAAAGTTTTAGCTAATAGTTGTGGGGAAGGCGAAGAACGACATTAAGGGCTACACTATAGGCAGAGGCTACAGAGAAGGATCCAGAGGCCGAGATAACTCACACACATCTATCCTAGGGTGGGAAGATAGGCAGTGGAATGGACAAGGGGAAAATTACATGATTACCCATTTTTTGTTTCCCTTTACAAAATTACACACAAAAAGTTTTGGTTAACAAAAGTACTCACAATTAGGTTTGGGTTTACAAAACTACCCACCCAAAGTTTCAATTAACAAAAATACCCAAAATCCCATTTGGGTTTACGAAACTATCCAAAATAGTGATTCATCTTTCACATATAATCGTGTATTTTTTTATTACTAAAATTTTGAGTGGGTAGTTTTGTAAGGTCAAACTCAATTTTGGGTATTTTTATTAACTTAAACTTTAAGTGGGTAATTTTGTAAAGAGAAACCTAATTTTTGGTATTTTTATTAACTGAAACTTTTGATGGGTAATTTTGTAAAGATAAACCCAAAAGTGGGTAATCATGTAATTTTCCCATGGACAAAGTGCGGTAGACAAAAGAAGTGGGCCACCATCGAGTATTCAAGTCATGATGCAAGTCCCAGAATGTAGATCAATAAGATGTGATACCAGAGTAAGGGCATCCAAGGGGAGGGGAAAGGGTGGGAGGGTGGGGAGTCAGGTATCCAGAAATCTGACCTAGGATTGATAGAGCAACCATCGCCAACGTGTAAGAACAGTCTAGGACAAAGTGTGTCCCGAGTTGCACAAACTGACTTCATCCTCAAGAAGTAGTTTGAGGACAACGGGCATTGAGGAAGGAGGTTTCGGGGGAAATACATGAGCTTCATAAGTGAACACCACTTAGAAATCGGTTGGAGGAGCTCCCATCATTTCTTGGCTAAAAGAGCATTGTTCATAACTACGGACTGTTTAATGTTCATACCACCAAGTCTCTTAGGCTGGAAAATGGTTGACCAGGCTACTGTGGGCACTTGCTTTTGGTGCCATTGGACCAGAAAAATTCTCTGTTAATAGCATCAAGCGACTTGTTAACAGAAGATGGTAACTTGAAGCAGGACATCAGGTAGAGAGGCATAGAGGACATGGTCAATTAGATCAGCCCAAGTTTCCCGATCAGACTAAGGAATTGGGCTTTTCAATGCTAAATTTTCCCATATACTCTAGAGATGATGTCTTCATAGTGAGACTTTGATAACTTAACATTGATGAAAAGGATGCCTAGATATTTATCCAAAGCCGATGTTGGAGAAATTTAGGAGAATTTCCCTAAACGATCATTTAGTTGCAGTATTGACATTGGGACGTGATACAGTAGAATTTGTCACCGAATAAAGCAAGGACACGTGGCAACTGAGGGAGGGACGCGTGTCACCCATCTGATAAAGCAAGGCTCCTAACCACGTGAAGGGAAGGTTCCCGAAGGGGCGAGGCTCCGAACCCCATGAAGAGAAGGTTCCAGAAAGGGCAAGGCTCCAAACCACGTGAAGGGAAGGTTCCCAAAGGGGCAAGGCTCCAAACCACGTGAGGGGAAGATTCCCGAAGGGGGTTTCTGAAACCCTAAGCCCACAACCCTATAAGAGGAAACCAAAAAAGGACAATAGGGGGTACGCCGACACCCACCATTACTCCTGTGAATACACTGTTCTGCCGATGACTAACTTAGGCATCCGAGGACTAATCCTGGAGATACCTCCAGGCCTCTGCCTTCTGTGCTTGTGCAAGATTAGCTCGTAGGGGATTTCGACAGTAACAGATTGGCGCCGTCCGTGGGAACGACAGTAATGGTGGGGAAAACCTACAATCGTAAGAGAACAAGAGCAGCGTTGTGTATAAGCATATACGTGGAGGAACCTTCAGGAGGGCTCCCTTCCTCGACGAAAATCGGTGAAGAATGGGGAAACGATGATCGGGAAGGTTCCATGAGGAACCAGCGTTTTGTCGGATATTCGGTGTGCGGAGAAGGTAATCCTCCACCCCCGCCTAGGGCATAGGAATATGTGACAAGGGAGCAGTTCGAAGCCCTTCAAGAGAAGTATGACCGAATGGCCGAGACAATGAAGGAGGTCTCCAAAGCCGTCTCTTAGAAGACCGACGGAGCACCACAAGGCCCCCATGTCCAGAAAGAGCGTGCTCAAGACGAGGACCGGAGTAGCACAGGATCGATAAGGTCTGGTAAGAATCATTAAAATTGAGCAATGAGGGAAAGCCCTACACCCAAAGAAAGGACGCGACGCACCGTCAGGACCAAGCATGAGGAACCACGCCAAGTAGACGGACAGAGACATGAGGACACGGGGTTGAAGTAGATGATCCTAGACTTAAAAAGCGAGATCAGGAAGGTAGCGAAAAACCAGACAGGAACTCGTGAGCCAGACCTCACTAATGACATGGCTCTAACTGATGAGGTCATGAGGGACCCGCTCCTGATCAGTTTTTACCGCCCAAATATGATACCTATGACGGGTCTGGGGACCCCATCGACCATCTGGAAGGCTTCAAGATTGCTATGCGGTTCCATCGGATCTCGAAAAACCTCATGTGTCGCGCCTTGCCTTTGACGTTCAGAGGAGTGGCAAGGTTGTGGTACAATCGCTTGCCGACGAAATCGATCTATAGCTTCAACGATTTAAGTTACTTCTTCATGAAGGGATTCTCCAGTAGCCAATCCTTTCAGAAGATCACGTTGAACCTGACTAACGTCAAGCAACATGAAGGGGAGTCGCTGCAAAACTATATGAAGCGCTTCCAGCAAGAGAAGATCATGATCAGAGGTCTGGACCCGAAAGAAGAGTTCACGGCCCTATTGGGAGGTGTCAAGGATAAGGAGCTAAAAAGGTCTTTGGAGAAGTATATACTAAGGAACCTAGCCGAGTTGAGGGCTCGGTGTGATAAGTACATCCAGATGGAAGAAACCCTCCAAGCTGATTAAGAAGCTGAGGAGAAGATGTGAAGGAAAAGGATCTCTGGAGCCAATGACAAACCTTCCGAAGAAGGCAAAAGACGAAAGTCCGAACATGGTCGGGCACCCAGTCCACCAAAAAAGTTCGAGAGATACGCACCCCTGAATCAGAAACGAACGGATGTGCTATTGTAGATAAAGGACTCCTTGGACACCAGAGCCATGAAATGGCCAGGGAAGATGGGACGACACCCTAAGAGACGCAATATGGACAAATATTGCCACTTCCACAGGGACCACAGCCACGACACCAAAGATTGTTGGCACCTGAAAGGGGAAATAGAAGGAATGATCCGAAAAAGATATCTAGGTTGATTCGTAGACCGCGAAAAGGAGGATGCCCAAGATGGTAATAACCACAGGGATTACCGCCATAGAGACAGTAGAGGCCACCATGAAAGAAGGGGACTAGCCCGCAGAGGAAATCAGGAATGACGAAGGGACCGGACACCCGAGGAAGCTGACCGTCACCTCCGGGTCGAACAGAAAAGCCCAACTAGGGTTATAGCGACAATCTGTGGAGGCCTAGCCACTGGAGAAAGTTCAATCTCAGCCAAGAAAGCAAAAGCCTATGTGAGAAGCGTACATGTGGCTAAATGGTCAAACAAGAAGGCGAAGACGGGGATCTTTATTTCCTTCTCGGATACAACCTAGAAGGAATTCACACTCCACACGATGATGCCTTAGTAATCACCATAACCACAGCCGATTGCAAATTAAAAAGGATCTTGGTGGATAACGACAGCTCAGCTGATATCCTGTTCCTTGAAGATTTCCAAAAGATGGGCCTGGACGAGGGAAAGCTGAAGAAGGTCGAACACCGCAGGGATTCTACGGTGCCCTGGTCAAAGCGGAGGGATTGATTGAGTTGCCTGTAAGAGCCGGCACCGGAGATCGCCAAGTGACAGTAATGATCAACTTCCTGGTAGTAGGCATTACTTCGGCGTATAACGCCATACTAGGGAGAGTTGGTTTAAACCTGTTATAGGCTGTCGTCTCCACTCCACACCTCAAGATGGAGTTCCCAACCAAGAACAATATCGGTGTATGTCGAGGTGATCAGGAGGCATCCCGGAGGTGCTATGCCACCACCTTATGGGGAAAAGAAAAGGCGGGCGAGGTGCTCCTAATAGAAGATCTGTGCGATGACACTAGTTATCAAAGGGGGGAACCAGCTGAGGAGCTGATACAGGTTGAAGCCGAAGAGGGGGATAACACTCACTAATTCCAAGTGGGGGCTACAGTGCCAAGGCAACAACGAGAAAAACTCATCTCCTTCCTCCAAGACAATTCTGACGTCTTCCCCTGGTCAGCCTTGGATATGCCTGGAATAGACTGAGAAGTAATAGAGCACCATCTGAGTGTCAACCCAACTAAGAAGCCGGTACAGCAGAAGAAGAGGACCTTCACCCCCGAAAGGTAGCGGAAGATAGATGAAGAGGTAGAGAAGTTACTGAAGGCCCAGTTCGTCCATGAAATCAATACCCAGAGTGGATATCCAATGTGGTGATGGTCCCGAAAGTAAATGGGAAGTGGAGATCTGCATCGACTTCACCGATCTGAACAAGGCCTGCCCAAAGGACGGCTATCCCCTATCGAAGATAGACCTCCTCATTGATGCCACAGTAGGACACGAGGTGCTAAGCTTCATGGATGCATACTCAAGGTGCAATCAGATAAAGATGTCTGAGGCTGATGTCTCAAAGACATCCTTCATGACCGAGGGGGGATTATACTGCTATAAAGTCATCCCCTTCGGACTAAAAAACGCAGGGGCTACCTATCAAAGGTTGGTGAATAAGATATTCAAGGGGATGATTGGTAAAACCATGGAGGTGTACGTAGATGACATGCTTGTGAAAAGCCTAAAGGCAGAACACCATATTCAAGAACTAGACAATGCGTTTCAGGTGCTGAGGCGGTACAGCATGAAGCTAAACCTAACAAAGTGTGCATTCGGAGTAGCATCGGGAAAGTTCTTCGGATTTATTATCTCGGAGAGAGCAATTGAAGCCAATCCGGTGAAAAAACAAGCCATCCGAGATATGAGGTCACCGCAGAATGTGAAGAAAGTCCAAGAGCTAACAAATAGAGACACCGCCCTGGGATGGTTTATGTCTCGGTCGACTGACAAGTGCCTCCCTTTCTTCAAAGTCTTGAAGGGATCCAAAAAGTTTGAGTGGATAGAGGAATGCGAAAAGTCCTTCGAACAACTGAAGGAGTACTTGGCTGCATCCCCACTACTGACGAAGCCAAATACAGGGGATACCTAGCTGTATCGGCAGTGGCAATAAGTGCGGTGCTGTTAAAGGAAGAAGGAAGACAATAGCGACCAATATATTACGTCAGCTGAACACTTTTGGACACTGAAACGAGATACAGAAAAGTGAAAAAGGTAACATACGCCCTAGTGACAGCGGCAAGAAAGCTGAGGCCCTATTTCCAGTAGCACACTGTGTGTGTGCTTATAGACCAACCACTGAAGAAGATACTACAGAAGCCGGATATATCCGACCGCCTAGTAAACTGGGCCGTAGAATTGGGAGAATTCGTCATCCAATACAAGCCAAGAACCATAATAAAAGCACAGGCTCTAGCGGACTTCATAGCCGAGACAACATTCCTAGATGAACCCCAGGAGTCTATCGAGGCTCGGGTGAAAAATACTTGGGCATTGTATGTGGATGGTGCATCCAACAGCATGGGAAGGGGTGCTGGGATCATACTTGTTAGCCCCAAAGGATTCAAAATTGAGTATGCGCTATGGTTCGAATTCGATGCCTCCAACAATAAAGTTGAGTACAAAGCTCTAATAGCTGAAATAAATCTGGCATGGGCCTTGATGGTATAGGAGTTAGTAGTGCACAGTGACTCACAGCTCGTGGTGCGACAGGTGAATGGGGACTATAAAGCCAAGGAACAAAGGATGGCCAAATACTTGAAGACAGTGCGAGAGAAAGTAATAGCCTTCAAGGAGTTCGAGGTAAGGTAGGTGCCGCGGGCGGTGAATGCCAGCGCAGACACGCTGTCACAATTGGCCACCTCCGACTTCACAGACCTTGGGCAATCGGTGTACTTTGAAGTATTATCCCATCCAAGCACCGAAGAACCCCAGGAGGTCTTATCCGTAGGTGACTATGGCCCTAGCTGGATGGATGCCATAGTCAAATACCTGAAGGAAGGAACACTCGCCTAGAATAAGGACGAGGCAAGGAAGGTACGAATGCGGTCTGCACGCTTCTTTTTGAAGGACGAGACGCTGTACAAAATAGGGTTCATCGCGCCGTACCTCAAGTGCCTGAACCCTGTCGATGGTGAGTATGCACTCCGAGAAGTGCATGAGGGGACATGTGCCCAACACCTGGGAGCCAAAACCTTGGCCCATAAATTGTTGAGGCAGGGCCTGTTCTGGTCGACAATGAGGAAGGACGCGGAATCGTTTGTCAGGAAGTGCGTTAAGTGTTAGATGTTCGCCCCCGTACCCAGACAGCACTCTACCGAGCTTTCATCCCTATCAAGCCCAATGCCATTCACGATGTAGGGAATTGACATCCTAGGCCCATTCCCCCTGGCCACGAGACAAAGAAAGTTTGTAGTGGTGGCGGTAGACTACTTCACGAAATGGGCAGAGGCCAAAGCACTGGCAACGATATTCGAAAAGAATGTAAGGGACTTCTTCCAGAGGGCGGTATTCTATTGATTCAGAATCCTTCGGGTGGTGGTAACGGACAATGGAACTCAGTTCACCAACTTGAATTTTGACTTGTTTTGCGATGCCCTCAGTATTGACCATAGGAAAACATCTATCGGTTATCCATCGACCAACGGGTTGACAAAGGTAACCAACCATACCCTACTTCAAGGAATAAAGAAGAGGTTGGATGATGCCAAAGGGTTATGGGCAGAAGAGTTATACAATATCCTCTGAGCTTATCGCACAACTGAGAGGTCAGCCACCGGATAAACGCCCTTCATTTTAACTTACGGCACCGAAGTTGTACTCCCGATATAGGTGGGAGCCGTAACCCACCAGATTCAGTACTACAATAAAGAAGAAAATGATAATGGACTCCGAGCTAATTTAGACCTCTTGACTGAAGTCAGAGACACCTCACAAGAAAGGATCACCGCCTACCAGCAGAGGGTTGCAAGGCATTACAACTCCAAAGTCCAGAAGAACGAGTTCAGAATGGGTGACCTCGTCCTTAGAAGGGCAGAAGTATTAGATCCGAGGCATTAAGGAAAGCTAGCTCCAAATTGGGAAGGTCGTTACAGAGTCTCGAGGATAACACGACCAGGGTCCTATCACCTGGAGACTACGGGGGGAGAAAAGGTATCCGATCATGGAAGTCGAAGAACTTGAGGAAATTCTACCAATAGAACATTAACATTTACATTTCATAATTTTTTCCTAAGCAATTCCAAGTTGTAGCTCTCCATCCAAAACAATCCAAGGGATTTTCATCCCGTAAATATATGAGATGGCTTACAGCAATCACTTCCCGACGGTTGCAAATGTAAGGCACTCCCTTCGGTCGGGCGCTAGGACCGAAGCAGAGATAACATAATCGAAAGAATAATCCTAGTTGGGAGCCGACTACAGGTAGGAGTTATGAAAGAAGCACCTGAGGCGAGGGCTGAATCTTCTGAGGCGAGGGCTGAATGAAGACACCCGACGTTCGTGGGAGCCTCAGCCTTTATTCCCCCACCATTGGATAGTTGGCTCATCAAGACCAAACCTTGTGAAAAAGGTTAGCTCCCAGCCACTCAAATAGGAGCATAGGCCTTCATACCTCCATCCGTAGGCCGAAAAGCTAAAACACCACATCGGATTCGGTATCGATTTTTAGGATTAGAAAAAAAAAAAAAAAAAAGAACTTGTATGGGAGCTTCGACCTTCATACCTTACCTATAGGCCGAAGATCTGGAAAATCCCTTTAGATTCTGAATCGGTCTTTGGGATTGCAAAAAAAAAAAAAAAAAGAGGCAAGTCGGGAAGACAACATAAAAGAGGGAGCATTTCATTCATGAAGCCTGAAGGCCAAAATTACAAAAAAAAAAACCAAAGGCTAAGGCCTCATGGAGGGTCTGTCGGAGGAATGGCCTCATCCTCGGCATTGTCGCAGCGTCTGCATCGGATTCTCCTCGCCCAGGAGTAAGAGGGACCTCATGAGAAGCATGGGCCACCTCTCCCTCATTAGCCATTTGTGACATCGGTGGCGGTAGGAGCTGCATCGGTGTCTTCGAAGATAAGGCCACTCCCCTCGAAGGACACCTCGGGATGATGTTCGAGGACCCAGTGTCAAACATCGGTGGCACCCATGATGAATCTGGGGGCGATGGCATGCTTCACCTCCTCCCTAAAGTCCTCTGAGGACTTGTAGCTCACAATGGCTTAGGTTTCGACCTCCCTCAACTTCGTGGCCATCTGCGCCTCCAGCTCTCGGAGCTTTCGATCACCCTCCTACTGTGCGCGAAGGAGGTTGGCTTCAAGATGCTCCACTTTCTCAAGGAGGACTGTGCGCTCCTTATCGAGGGGTGACTTTTCATGCTCAGACTCCTAGAGGTCCCTGGCCAGGGCTTCGGCTCGGATAGTCAGCTGGTTGACTTGATTCTGAGCCTGAAAGAGATCAATAGTTAAAAAAAGAGAGAAGTAAAAAATTTTTCTGAAGGCCGAAGACCGAAGATTACCGCTGCCATAAACACGCAAGTGTTTGTTATCATTGCCTTGGTCCCTTGGCTTTAGGCCTCGGCAGCGTCTCTTGGCAGGCTCCCCTTCTGGATGAGCTGTTGGGCAACCCGCCCGATGGTCAGTGTCTTGCCCTCCTTAATGGACCACCGAGGGACGAACCCAACTTCGGCCCGAGAATGACTACCCCTTGGACTTCGAAAGTTGGCACCAGGGGAAGAGGCCCTCGGAGAAGATGTGCCGTGACATGGGGCCTCAAGCACCTGAACCACCTCGGCGGTAGGGCCTTTGGATCTAGGCTTCTTCCTTGGGAGGGCCTGGGAAGTCGAATCCCCTCTTTTCTTGCCTTTTGATTGCTTCTGCTGAGCATCTCGGGCCCTGGCCTCCTTCAGCTGGGCCTGTCTCGGTTGCGGACACTCTTGCTTCTGCTCTCAAATTTTACACTGTAGAAAAGAGGATAAAGATCAGTACGAAAATGCTAAATCTGAAACGAAAGCAGTTGCAAACCTAGGACTCACCCGGGCTAAGCCCGAACAGGAATAGGAAGGCATTCGATTGGAGGCTACTAGACTCGATTGGCTGACAGAGGGTCTTGTCCTTAGCCATAGACAGTGACTCTGCATCTGTCCCGAAGAGGGTAGGTGCAAAGTTTATGTCCTTCAGTTCTGGGATGTCCCAAGTATTACCGAAGGGGAACCCTTCAGACACCCTCACGAAAAAGAACTTCAACTTCTAATCGTGTATCAAGGTTGGGTATCGGTTTAGAAATTGAAGGTCTTTCCTAGGGCAAAAGTAGTACTAGCCCGAGTCCCCCTTGCTGGAATCGAGAGACAGACAGTTGAGGAAAAGTGGAAGGAAGAGAGGTCTCCCAATCCAAGAGAAGAAGACAATGAAACTAAGGACTTACCGCCACCCGTTCGGGGTCAGCTGGGCTGGAGAGATGACATAGTGTCGGAACACCTGGCTGAAAAAAGGGTGAAGGGGAGCTGAAGCCCGGCCTTGAAGGCATCCCGATAAAAGCAAAGCTCCTCAGGGTTTCGGTAGCTTGCCCTATCTTCGGGCCTTGGTACCCGAAGGACGAACTAGTCTGGAACACCACATGACACGCGGAGCTCCATCAACTCCTCTTCGGTCATGGTCGAGACTATGTTTCGGGATTCGACCTCCAGGGACTCGTTTACCTGGGCCCTGGAGTTGAGAAGCCCCTCCCTAATACCTTCACCGCTCATGTCACTAGCGGTAGAGGATGAGGAGACATCCGAAGATGTGGATGTGGATGACGAATCCAAGGACATCCCTCGGACCCGACCAGGACTACGACTCTTAGAGACCGCATCCTCTGATGACGAGGGTCCACTACCTAAAGAGCTGGACATGACTTACTTCTGAATGACTGGCCGAACAGAAGGTCAGAGGAAGTTAAGGACGAAGGATGAATGGTTAGAGAAATGAGCAGAGGATGACAAAATGAGAGAGGAGACACTATTTATAGGCAGCAGTGCGTCGATACGACTCCCCAACATCGTTAAATGAAGTACACATCATCTACGCGCGATTCCCGAAGTACACTCTAGCGAAGTGCATGAGCATATCCCCGCACCCAGACTCGCCCTGACCTAACCGAAGTCAATAACCTCGGGTGGGATCTCGTGTCAAGGCCGAGTTGGCTAGAGCGAAGGTCACTACCTCGGTAGGGGGCTCAGGTGAATGTTGAGTGGACCTGACCGAAGGTCACTATCTCTATGTGGAGGCTCAGGCTAAGGCCGAGTGGACTTGATCGAAGGTCACTACCTCGGTAGGGGGCTCAAGTGAATGCCGAGTGGACCAGACTGTAGGTCACTACCTCATTAGGGGACTCAGGCGAATGTCGAGTGGACCTGACAGAAAGTCACTACCTCGGTAGGGGGCGCAGGCGAATACCGAGTGGACCTGACTGTAGGTCACTATCTCAGTACGGGGGCTCAAGCAAAGGCTAAGTGGACCTGACCAAAGGTCACTACCTTGGTACGGGGGCTCAGGAAAATGCCAAGTGGACCTGACCGAAGGTCACTATCTCGGTACGGGGGCTCAGGCAAAGGCCGAGTGGACCTGATCGAAGGTCACTACCTCGATACAGGGGCTCAGGAGAATGCCGAGTGGACTTGACCGAAGGTCACTAAAAAACCTCGGTACAAGGGCTCAGGAAAAGGCCGAGTGGACCTAACCGAAGGTCATTACCTCGGTAGGTTCTCAGGCGAAGGCTAAGTAGACCTAACCGAAGGTTACTAACTCGTTATGGGGCTCAGGAGAAGGCCGAGTAGACCTGACTGAAGTTCACTACCTCGGTAGGGGCTCAGCCGAATGCCGAGTGGACCTAACCGAAGGTCACTACCTCAGTCGGTGTCTCAGGCCAGAACCGAACATAACCAACCGAAATTCATGTTTTCAGGACGAATGTCGAAACCAAAGATCGAAGGGGCACTCAAGATAAATTAGACGGTTACTCCCACTGAAAGAGCCTCCTAGTGGAAGTAAGGGGGCTGCTGATACGGTAGAATTTGTCACCAAATAAAGCAAGGACACGTGACAACCAAAGGAGGGACGCGTGTCACCCATCTGATAAAGGCCGCAAGGCTCCTAACCACGTGAAGGGAAGGTTCTCGAAGGGGCAAGGCTCCGAACCACGTGAAGGGAAGGTTCCAGAAAGGGCAAGGCTCCAAACCACATGAAGGGAAGGTTCCCGAAGGGGCAAGGCTCCGAACCACGTGAGGGGAAGATTCCCGAAGGGGGTTTCCTAAACCCTAGGCCCACAACCCTATAAGAGGAAACTGAAAAGGGGCACCAGGGGGTATGCCGACACCCACCATTACTCCTGTGAATACACTGTTCTGCCGGTGACTAACTTAGGCATCAGAGGACTAATCCCGGAGATACCTCTGGGCCTCTGCCTTCTGTGCTTGTGCAGGATTAGCTCGTAGGGGATTTCGGCAGTAATAGGACGGAACTGAGTTGTTGACTTGCTAATGTTGATTGATTGATTGGAGTAGGAATAATACTTCTCCGGGATGGCATTGAACGTTTTGGCTTCATTCGTCTCTGCTGTCCCAAAAAGAACAAGGTCATTTGCGAAAGCCATGTGGGTAGTTTTTTCATTCCCTCTAGAAAGTTGGACACCATGGATGAAGTTGGCATCAAGGGTCGTGTTGGGAGAATCTTAGCGTAAAGAACAAACAAGTAAAAGGACAGTAGATCCCCTTGTTGCTGACGCCTAGTCGGTTTGAAGGAAGGGAGAGGGGTTCCATTGAGAAGGATGTTATATTGGGTAGTCTCAACACAGAACATGACACATTGCACCCACTAAGAATTAAAACCAAACCAAAGAAGCAAATTTTGTAAGAAGTTCCACTCAATTCTATCGTAAGCCTTATGCATGTCTATCTTGACGGAGAAGAAAACATTCCGACCCTTATGAGTGGCTTTGATTTTTTGCAGAAGCTCATTACAGATAAGCACATTATCTTGAATGTGGCACCCTTTAATGAAACCATTATGGTTAAAAGATATAACTCGATCCATGATAGGACGGAGCTTGGAAACCATGATGCGAGAGATCACCTCATAGGTAAAGTTGCATAAACTGATTGGTCAGAGTTCCTTCATAGACGATGGATGCTTAAATTTGGGGATGAGGGAAATGAATGTTTGTGAGGGTAGTGACAAAATTGGGTGTCTACAATGTGTGATTCAACTGAAGGTTGAATGCTCCCGAAGTGAAGAAATTCTTGACACAGGAAATTGTAGGCCTGACATTGGGAGGCTTTGTAAACACAAATGGTTTGTTAGATTGTTGAATTATTGAAGTTGGGCAAACGTTGGTTGTCTTCCCCTTCTTTTGTCCTCCCAGGTAAGATAAGCATTCTATCCAAAACCTAAGGATAATGCACAAATCTACCAGATTGGAGATAAGACTCCTTTTGAGATCTCCTAATTTTCTCAATACGGATTAAGTAGACAAAATTCATGTTCCATGTTTGCATTAAATCTAGAATATTCAGTTCTACATGGAGACACCAAGCAAATTGCCATAACACAATGATTTGGACCTTAGACTTCCATAGAAGTAGAATACCCTTTGCCTGATGAACAACTGGACTTGAAACATAATGGGAATAGGAAAAAGACTTGCAAAAATGATGGAATTGAGAAGAGGACTGCTTAGTTTCAGAAAAAAAAAATTAGAACCGGTCTATGCTTATTAACCAGGTAGTGGATTTCCTGCTTGACCAAGCCCTCGACAGTTGAGCACAAGTAGGTCCATGGTGGACCGGGTGGCTGATTCTGGCTAGCCACCATCACCTCAGAATCCAAAATCATATCGGAGATCTTGTAGTCACCGTCGCCAACCTTAGCAAGTTTTGAGGATTCCCCAATACCCTCTGTGAAAAGCTGTAGTGCAAGGGGGTCTTGACTAGTCTGGCCACTTATGTAGGACAATCAGTTTCATCTTATAAGGGAGTCGGTTTGTATGAAAAGCCATCGATGCTAATGCCCCTTGAAGAAGGTGTAAATTACTGTTTTGCTATTAGAATCACGATCATGTGGAGGAGAAGCAGTTTCCAGACCCACGGGGAATTCTGAGCTTGGATCAAATGGGCAGGGAAGCAAGAAAACGATCTCTGATTCGCTGAGAGATCCCTAAGGCGAACCTAATTTCCATCGACAGAATGTTGAGAAGGAGGGCTGCGCGTAATCATAGGCATAATGGTAATGTTAGGAACATTCTTTGATGGTATGGTCTATTGGATTGCTGGATTACATTTAAACAAGCCTTGCATCACTTTTCTAGTATTAGCTGATGTTAATGGTGGCTTAATACCAAGGACATACACCATATGGATAATGGCCTGCAAAATCTCACTCTTCCTTTTAGGAGAAAAGGTAGGGAGGTTCTTACCTGAATTAGGTTATGTGGAATCAACCAACTTAGCTTTGCCTTCTTTAGCATCTGAAGAAAAGAATTCATTATAGACAACCATGATTTCAGCTAGCAAGCTTGATCATTGGGGAGGAAGCGGCTGATTTTGGTAGCAGAGTAGCCTCCTCTTTGATATCAGCCTTGGCAAGAGCTTGAAGGTATTCCGCCCTTGGTTTGAAAAGGCAGTCAATTCCAACATGCCCAAAACGATTGCCATTGGAAAAAATCTTTTGTGGTAGGTTTTCATATGTAAAATAGATAAAAGTTGAGCCAAGAGAGCCCAAATTAACCACCACTGATGATGCCAAACTCTGAGATAGAGGGATGATAAGTCTTGCAGCCGCGAATGAAAATGGAGGCTAAAATTTCAGGTTCGAAGAACATCCAATGGAGATCTTCAAGTTGAGCCTAAATCACCATTAAGGGGAAAATGACATGATCTGGTGGAATATTAGGATTCCAGGTGAACCCAAAGTTGAGAGAAGAGAATAAGATGTATATCTTTAGCCGAACGGAATTTGACGAACAAATGATCAGGCGCGTTGTCTACAAGATGAATTTTGATGCCTTTGAGTATTCGTGAATGTCCAGCCTTATTGGACATAGAGTGCGTCTCAAGAATAGAGACATTGTCTTGTTAAAGACCCATCCCACAACTGAGAACTGGAGGTTAATTCTGGAATTTTATATTGATCCGTCAGAAACCTCTAACGGAGTGACTTGCTTGTCAGGGAGATCCAGTTGAGAAGAGAATTCTTCTGATAGTCATTCTACAAAGGCCTTTGAGCTTAGACTCTCGTCATAGTTAAAGGAGGGTGGAGAGGTCAGTTTTGAGACGAAGTCCATGGGAGATGGACGAGTTTCACAAAATTGCACCACAAGCACACTCACGAAGGAAAGGACTATGTCAGGGGGTCGAGGTAGGATTGTCAAGCTTCTCACCAAGTCTGGGTTTAAATAGACTAGGGAAGATGTATGAGAGAAGAGAAGAGAGAACACTCAAGAGTGGTTGGATGCTCAAGGAATAATGGGAATAGGTGAAAAAATGCTTGTAACGAGTAGAGATTAAGGGGGATCACTATTGAGGGGGGAATGGCCATTGAGAGTTCTCGATGAACACAACAACCATAAATGAGAGTCTTCAGGAAGTCGTGGAAAAAGCAGTAACGGTGACTCTTTGGTTCATCCGGGCAAGGAACCACCAACGTGGAGATGCAATGAGGTAGAGATGCAGCCAGGTCAGAGAAGAACGCCTCCAGAATCCAAAAAAATGGTGCACGATCAACGGTGTCAGAGGAGAGAGTCAATCCCTAAGGAAGGATGAAGAAGAGTCTGAAAAGGGGGTCAGGCACAAAACCTATCGCAACCATAGCCACAAAGAGACCTCATAATAGTAGTTTCTGACATAAAACCGTCACAGCCGAGCACATCAGAGGCTCCATCGAGGAACCTAGTAGACTCTGCTCATGACCCAAACGAAAGCTCTTATAGCATGATGCTTAGAGATTCCATTTGATGTTCTTGGGATAGCTCATTACCTTTTTCAAAAGTGAAAAGTATGGAAATATTAAATAATAGGAAATCCAAGTGTTCCTATATTCTATCAACATTGTGGCATTATTAGAAAATAGGAAAACAAAATAATAATAAAGGCAACGTAACTTACTCATTCTAACAATTCTTTTGAAAAAGGAAATAGTGAATCCGTGTCTTTCTTTTTTTTTTTTTTTTTTTTTTTTTTTTTTTTT